>NW_027187550.1:0-78281 GCF_041381155.1 Argopecten irradians | reverse complement strand
GTTCGTTTGGTCTAAGGTCAGACCTCATAAGATGCTTTTGTGCTCACCCTAAAAACATCGTACAGAACTTAATGAAAAAGTCATTTAGCTACTCTGGTCCGAGTGATTAACTGGAATTTATTACCCAGGCTAAATTAAGAAATGTGCACCACTTGCAAATTTTAATATACCGATTAAAAATGTCAATTTTTATTGCACAAATGTATATTGAAATTGTTTAATTGTTGTCAAACAACACAATCGAGATCCTGTCCATGAATAGTATGTGGTGATGAATCTATTTTAACTTTGATTCCATTTAACTTGATTTGTAGTCGTAGTTCGATGGATATACAATATAAATGTTAATTGTCTTTCGTATGTTATTTTTTTTTTATTAATTAACATTAGTTTAGTTGATTTACTACTTCTATATATTACTGTATAATTGTCATACTATTGTCTGTTGTTATTGCATGCTTTTGTGTCGACCCCATGGGTAGTTGAGCCATTGGCTCAATGGGTCATCGACGTTTAAATAAAGTTATTATTATTATTATTATTAAACATTTAAAACTTTGACCTCTTGACACCAGGGGACCGTGTGAATTGGTCATATAACAAATAAAACAAACACAAAATATCTGTCCAAAGTTTATGTCGTGATTGATTGGTAATGTTTAGATATACAGCATTTTTAGAAGTTTTTCCCCTTCTCTATATACAATTTGTATATATATCATATTATTAAATCAATGTGATATTACAGCATGTGTTATATAATAACTTTCGTACATATCACACAAATTCCAATTCGGAATTAAAACAGATTAATTCCCACTTATATCAGGGGTTGTTATTTAAATTTGACAAACAAACAAAATTAAAAGATAATGGAGTCTACACTTGTATGGACGCCTGCATGCATGTTATATTTTAAAAAGTTCAGAATATTTTTCATTCTTCACATCGCAAACATGTTATTGTCATCTATCATAAAAATATCATCCATCTTATGCTATAGCATCAAAAATGATGGAAGTTTATTTTTTGTTTTCAAGGAAATGTTGCATATCAATTTGAATCTGTTTGATTCTGAATTCTTACAATTGTAGGTATCATATTATGTCTGTAATTAGACTGTAATATGATTACATGCAGCCTTCCCGAGCTTATTCCCTGTCTTGATGTCAAGGACGCTCAGTTTGATTGGGGTTGTCGTGGTAACAGATATCTGTATCAAAAACTCTCAGGTAAGGTGAACGACAATCCTGGAATGTTTGAAGGCTCACTGGAGAGGTACAGTCAGGTAAGTGTGTTTTCCCTCTGGGTACTCCAGCTTTCCTCCACTAACAAAGCTGACACGTCCTTTTAATTATATTACACTGGATGTACAATAGGACCTTAACGTTATAAACAAAACCTAAATCCACCATCAATTGTTTTGATAACTCCATTTTAAAAGTTGATTGGTTATGAAAGGCAATATATTAATTAAATTGGAGATAGTCCATGCTTGATTCTTTTTTTGTCATGTATAATTATACCTAATCGGTGGTGTGTGTATATATATTCTCCCTCTGTTCTACGATGAATGTTGCTAGAAGATGTAGTGGCCATATAAAGTTGTTAAAATGTCATCTATATCTTGAGTCTAGCAAGTTTGAAATATCGTTGTGGGGACAGTTGCAGGTACCACTGGACTTTGACGTTACGTTCTGTCAATATTACCGATTGTATAATTATATAAAATTACCTTCTATATATTACTATATAAGGAACCACAGTATTTTAGGGGTATTTCGTAATCATATTAATACTATTATTTTATTATCACCAGAATGTCAAAATCCTGTGCACGAGTACTGGACTGTGGAATCCATTGTTTTTAATCGTTATATGTATGTTTTAATTATTAAATTAATTTTAATGATTTTTGGTGGACTCTGCGTTCTGGGTCAAGGATGTCACACTGATTGATACAGATGTTGTACAATCAAGGCGATTGGTAAGTCTTTATTATATGTAATAAATTTGACCCAAAATTTTAGTCAATCAATTTAAACTTGTCCAGCTTAACAGAGGTTACTACTTCACTGAAAAAAATTTGTAACATAGCAATAATGAAGTCTCTATCAGCAACAATGGAATGAGCAGTTATTTGGTCATATTTTTGACCTTCATACATATGGTATCGTCATTATAACTTAGTTCATGTGTTTACGATTTTTTGGCATTTTGAAGTTGGGTGCCGGTCTACTGTAATTTTCATCGGTGAATTATGCTGGCATCCTGCTTGGTGAGTAGTTTTTGATGTTCTCCTGAATGGGCTCAGCTCAGCTTTCAGATATTTACTATGAGATTAATTCCAGGGGGTCAAATAAAATGATTGTTGAATGTAAACCCTGGAGTATTTGTAGTGTTAAGTCAATATTACATGCATGTCAATATTTGGTTTGGTTGAATTAATAGGGTGTTATACAATACACCATGGTAGAAATCTTAAATGAATAATTTGGCATATTTGACCTCAATGACGGCCAATATTTGATTAGATTACACTATAAAGATATAATATGCTGAAAGTTAATTTTTTTCATCAGGATCTGTGTTCTCCCACTTGGTCCACTGAATGACAGTATTGTTGTACTATGACGGATGTCCGACGCTTTGCTGATGCTGAAGTTTAAATAAGAATGGCACTTCACAGCGGTGTGATGTATTTTGAAACTTAGAACTGAGGGTGTCTTTTATGATGCTTTTACTGACACTTTTCTTTCAAATATTTGGATGTACTTTAATATCATAGAATAAAGGAAATATTCTAACAAATAAGTGTATTGCTCAACATACAAGACCTTTCAAAAATTATCTTAGGTTAAAGTCCATGTTAGTTTTGGTATCTAGTATGAAAATATATGATTTTTTGTATTGCATTATAATAAATGAGTTGATTTAATGCAGTATAGCTTAAACTGTTAGTGGTAAGGAATCAACTCAAATTTGGTCTGAAGATCAATTTTGTTTAGTGGTGAAATTTTATTATTTTGTAATTGTTTATATGCAGGCATAATAACAAATATTCTCCATAGTCAGACATTTGTGGTCTGGTGACACAGTGGTTTAATCCATTCGAAATGGTCTTATTACCTAACTGTTACTACCTTTAACAAAACTTCATTAAAGTTTTTACCGGTAATTGTTAACTTCCTCACAAATGTTCCTTGATTCATTACAGGGCTATGCAAAGCAGGATGTAAGTGTACCCTATTGGTTCGCGGATTAATAGACCATGTTAGTTTTCCTAAGGCCGGGAGTTTCAGTGTTACAACACTTGGTGCTTTTCTCAGGCTGTATATGTGGTAAGAAGGAATGTAAGCCCCCCACCCCCCACCAAAGGGCTGACACCCTCCCTCTTGCCTTACTTTTCCTAAGGCTGGGAGTATTACAACACTTGATGCTCTACGGGTTAATTGTCTATGTGGTATGTGGGATGTAAGACCCCACACCACACCACCTAAGATCCTGCCCAGTTCTGATGTAATATATAGACCCCAGGAATGTTACGACACTGGGTGCTTATATTAACAGGAATATTCACCTGGCCCTTGATTGCCCTTAATTTTAAAACATAATTTTCCTATGTGTAAGGACAACCCTTGGCCTAATATGATGACCATTTTTTGCTCCTTTTAGAGGTCATTACAGCCAAATTATTTTGTATTTGGGCTAGTTAAGTTACTGTCAGCAGTCTTTCCTTTTTATAGCCTTTTGAGATTCGTGAGGATGTCCCTATTGTGCTCAAAAAAATACCATAGATATCAAAACTTGGACTTTGGCCATGTGTATGATTTGAAGCGCGTGACAGATGGTATAGACCTGGCCAATGGTTTGGAGAAAGGAAGGTCTGTAACATGTAGAATGTTGCTCTGATGGAGGAACTTGGGGTGGAACTGGAACGGACATATTTAATTGATATTTCAGAGATTATATAGGATCTTACATTGAGTGTTCATTTCTGACATATGAGATTTTCTGAAACGAGTCTAGTAAGAAGTTTTTATATATTTTGTGAGCCTTTGCGAGCCAAAAATTAAAAACTTCGAGACGAGTTTCATTAAAAATCTCATATGGAATGAACACAAAATTGTGGAAGATACTTTTTATCACATATAACTCTAAAATACCTACATAACAAACTTAATTCCATGTCAAAATGTATCCCAAAAATCCAGCAAGGTTGCCATTTTTGTTCCGCCCGTCCTCGTAATACTGGCGACACTTGTGACATAGGCAAAAAAATATTGACACCAGAGATATCACTGGATATCACGGATATCAGGCAAATTATGTAATAAAATGGCCTAATTAAATCAATTAATATACCATATTATCATACCTCATGCTTAATGTCTGTGATTAGCTGAAATACATCAAATGATAGCTAGAAAATAAAACATATTTTCCTATGGAAAAAAAAATGTATTGCCCAGGGGCATGTCCATGGTGCCATCTTTCGCACAAAGTTATTTCCCCTTCCAATTGTACAACAATTTAGGACGAAGTATAAAACGACAATTTATACTCAAATTTTAGTTATACATATATTTACTCCCAGGGTAGCTAATCACAAATTTTCAGTATAATAAACAATTTTTGTCTCTAGTGACAGTGTGATGTAATATATTACACCTTCAGGTTAATAAAACTTTGTATCACCGTGGGGCCATAAATGTATAATAATAACAAGTTCGGTATTAATTAGATATGAACATTTTGATTGGCAGAATCATGACTCGTGACATCGGTGGATCTGACCCAGAACGAATGGCCGCTCCACGTGTGGAGGAGTATGTGACGTCAATGTTCAGGAACACAGTAGTTAAGGAAACAACACAGAGTTACTGGTACTTTTGCGAATGTATAGGTCTGCTAGTTGACATTCTGTTCAGGCCAAGTGGGCCTATAGGTTGTATACTGTTAACAGGGTTCTTCTTGGTAAAGTATGTGATTTACTGTCGATTAATTAGTTAATCACCTTCTGGTGATTATGACGTCACTACGAAAATCACATTCAAAAGAGGACATACACAATACTAGAAAACCAGAATCTGGAAATCATGGTATTGTAAGTGTATGAAATATTTAAATAGTTACAGAGCGACATAAACTTTTGAATCTGTAGTTGAGCAATCTATGGTTTCAGCAATATTGGAACTTTATCTTTTAAGGTGACTGTTACATTCCGATGCTGAACAGTTCCAGAATGAATACCCAATACTGTCTGCTGTCAACAGGGCTGCAAACAGTTTTAAGTTAGACAATGTGATATGTCAACTTATTTAGACCCAACAATGGTCACTTGGGGGACGTTATTTTTAATTTTGATACCTAAGAATGTTTCCGCGAAGATTTAATTTCACCGACTTCTGCCTTCAGGATCATGAAAAAAATCCTAGACTGTAAGTTTTGAACTTAGCCAATCAAAAAATGATGAATATTTTTGTAACATCATCTTGATTGGCAAATCTGAAGTCTAGGCCAAAAATTAAGGACAGTTTGGGTCTGTTTCTTGATCCTGAGGGAAAGAAGTTATAATTATCTGTATTTTAGATGGTTTCATGGGAATCTATTTTCACGATTTCTTTTCCCTTGTGACATTCACAAAAAATTGCATGCAAAGTATTTACCATGTTAAGGTAAGTTGATTTACAGAGTGGCTTCCTGTCTCTAATGATTTATCAAAATCATCATGGCAATTAATGGAATACAACACAGTGCAATGGACTTTTGATAAAGACCTTCAATTTGTAAAAGCCAGAAGAATTTATTGATACCCCAATGAAGGTATTTGAATTTTTTCTCGAAATTGCAGAAGTGGACAGGACTAAGTCCGTGGTGTTTGATCTTTCTCGAGTATGAAGGGGAAGGCAAAGTGTGGAGAAAACACATGTTTTTGGTAGGTCCAAAAGGTATGTTAGCAATCTTCCTTTTCTTTGTACATCTTTTCAATTGAATTAACTCATTTACTTCTTACAATTCATAATGCAGTCCTGTCTATTCTTTGATTCAGAAGAGTCTAAAATTAATGTGTTTTCGGGGGGTCACTGAATGAGTAAGATAACCTTTCTGGGAACTGACCATCTTATGATTACAAGGGGGCTGCAATGGCTTGAAATCATGAAGCATACATTAGCTAAGTGTATCTTTTATTTATGGAGCTTTGAGAAATTGAAGATGAATGTTGACCTTGACTATATTTGTAGGGGATTATTATGACACTGGTGGTGCTGATATTAAGGCTGGAGGAGTGATGGCGGGCATGCACAGAGACAAATGTGGGGCTGCTACGGTGGCTGGATTCTTCAAGGTAAGGAAATGATGGCAATTTCCAGAAAGGGTATTTATTGCATGGGGGTCCACAAGGTACAGCAGTGATAGGGGTCTTTAATACAGGGCAGTTATGGGGTTCCAGAAGGTATGGCAGTGATAGGGGTCTATAAGACCGGGCAATTATAGGGGTCTAGAAGGTAGAGCAGTGATAGGGGTCTATAATACAGGGCAGTTATAGGGGTCTAGAAGGTATAGCAGTGATAGGGGTCTATAATACAGGGCAGTTATGGGGGTCCAGAAGGTAGAGCAGTGATAAGGAATTATAAACTTTGCAATTTGTAGGGGTCTACAAGGTAGATCAGTGATAGGGGTCTATAATTAAGGGCAGTTATGGGGGGTCCAGAAGGAGTTTAGAGCATGTGATAGGGGTCTATAATACATTGGGCAGTTATGGGGGTCCAGACTGGGTAAGCAAGTGATAGGAGCAGTGATAGGGGTCTATAATACAGGGCAGTTATGGGGGGGGTCCAGAAGGTATGGCAGTGATAGGGGTCTATAATACAGGGCAGTTATGGGGGTCTAGAAGGTAGAGCAGTGATAGGGGTCTATAATACAGGGCAGTTATGGGGGTCCAGAAGGTAGAGCAGTGATAGGGGTCTATAATGACAGGGCAATTATGAGGGTCTAGAAGGTTAGAGCAGTGAAAGGAGGTCTATAATGTAACAGGGCAATTATGGGGGTCTTAGAAGGTATGGCAGTGATAAGGGGTCTATAATACAGGGCAGTTATGGGGGTCAAGAAAAAGTAGAGCAGTGATAGGGGCCGCGGGTATGGAACAAGTGGTTAAGATTCGACATTATTACCTGAAGCCCTCCACCTCTGGGATGCGGGTTGCGAAGTTCGAATCCCATGTGGGGCAGTTTGCCAGGTACTGACCGCTGGCCGGTGATTCAAGTATAGTCTAAAGTACTCATGATTTCCTGGTCCAAGAAGACCTGGCAAGTACTTAGGGTGACCCAGAGTGTGCAATGACAACGGGGTACTACAAAGACTAGAACAGCTGATAGGGGTCCAAAAAAACCAAAGAGCAGTGATAGGGGTCCTGTAAGACAGGGGCAATTATGGGGTCTTGAGACGAGTAATAGTGGCAGTGATAGGGGTCATATAAATACAGGGCAGGGCAATTATGGGGTCTAGAAGGTAGTCTTATGGCAGTGATAGAGAATCTATAGGCAATACAGGGCAGTTCATGAGGGAAGCTCTAGTAGGATGTAAAGCAGTGATAGGGGGTCATAATACAGGGCAGTTATGGGGGCTCTAGAAGGTATGAGCTGTGATAAGGGTCTATAAGAACCGAGGCAACCATTGTAGGGTCTAGAAGGTAGATCAGTGATAGGGGTCCTATAATACAGGGCAGTTAAGGGTCCAGAGGTTAGTGCAGTGATAGGGGGTCTATAATACAGGTGCCAATTATGAGGGGTCTAGACAGGTAATAGAGCAGTGAACTGAGGTGGACATTAATACAGGGCAATTATAAGGGCTGTCTAGACGAGTAATGGCAGTGATAGGGGTCTATTAATACAGTGCAGTTATGGGGGTCTAGAAGGTATGAGCTGTGATAGGGGTCTATAAGACAGGGCAGTTATAATAGGGGTCTAGAAGGTATGGCAGTGATAGGGGTCTATAATACAGGGCAATTTTAGGGGTCTAGAAGGAGTAATAGAGCAGTGATAGGGGTCTATAAGACAGGGGCTATAATGGGGTATAGAAGGTATGGGCAGTGATAGGGGGTCACATTAATACAGGGCCAATTATGGGGTCTAGAAGGTAGGGGGCAGTGATAGGTGTTTATATGTTTTGAGGTAGTGAATCTAGTACTGATAGATGTTAAAATTGTTGGTGGTCAATACAAGAATTTTCAAAGGTATTGTTAATACTTACCGTATTCGGGTACCTAATAAGTGCCCTCCTCCTTTTTAAGCCCTCATTTTCACTGACCTCAATTTATGCAAAAGGTTATATATATAAAAATATGACATGAAACCCAATCAATGGATTCTTAATATGATTTCTTTTGCAAAATTAACGGGCTTATTTATTTTGTGCAATAAAGACTAGCCCAAGTTCTGGTTCCTTTCTGAAGGGCCCCTTAGTTGTGTTCTATTTTTGAAGTGCCTTTGGTTTCATAATGTGGCACACAAGGTGTACGAAACATACAAATGAATTAAATATTCTTTTATCCATCTTGTTATTTCCCAGACATTATCTGAGCTGAAGCCAAAAGGCCTGGAGAAGTGGTTGGTGAACCCTATTACTGTATGGCTTATTGACAATGTAATCAAGTGTTTGGATACAGCAGCTAAAAACACAAGTCACGATTTACAAGTGGTAATTTTTGTTTCCAATAGTCAGTTTGTTTAAGAACACAATGAAAAACAGCCTTAATCACAAATAGTATTGCAGGAAAGAATAAAATTTGCTCTTCAAACCTCTTTTAACATTCTGATGTTTGTAATTTCATCCATTATCTGGGCATCATTACTTGTTGTCAAAGTAATTATATGCAAACTGGTTCCACACTACAAGCGCATTTAAAATATGACAAAATGCCACTCCAGGTGATATGTACTAAAGTAGAGAGAGAGCTTTGCCAGATGCCAAACATAAATCCCCACTTACAATTTATTAATAAAATTTGTTTGAAAAGAAAATTGAAAATGGATGCAGGATATCACAAAATTGCAAAAATGTGAAACGGAACTGTAATCCTTATTAACTTGTATGTGGACAATTGTGACGTTATCATAATCACATACAAATATCATAATATTCATAGAATTTCTCATTCACTGTTTCATGTGTAACCTATTACAGAGTGTTATGTGGCAGACGAAATCATCACTTATTCCAGGTCTGGGGTCAGAGTTCGTGTAGGCAAAACTGATGCTGAGGGTCGTATGGTGATGGCTGACGTATTGTGTCATTGTAAGGAAATGTGTATGTTTATACAGGGAGGCAGTTGTTTCACAAAAAATACCTTTTGGTCTGCTTTAATATGTTGACTTTAAAAAAGTCACTTCCTACCTGCAGATTACTTAAACCTTTTATGAAAACATAAGTCTGGAATAATTTTAAGCTAATCACATCAAATACCGGTAAATTATAAAACAAATTAATTCAAATATACTTCAGTCGATAAAAACTATACATGAGTAGTTCTGTATAGATGCTGTATGAGTCTTGTGTAGAGTTGATAGCTTTTCATAAATTCTAACATTAAGATTGTACATTACTTAATTGGCTCTGTTTTAGGCTCTGGATGCTACAAATCCAGAGTTGTTCACCATTGCGACACTTACCGGCCATGCCATTCGTGCCATGGGACCAGCATATTCTGTAAGTTTTACTTTTCCAAAGACAATTGCTATTACGCATCACTGAGGAGTAGATATTTATTAAAAAGATTAATTTTCTTCCATAGATTTCCAAATACTATAATCATATAAAGTTATATTTTAATGTAAATGTGAAGATCTCGAAAACGTTATGAAGCATTCAAGTAAACACCATAATTGACATATATAAAAGAGCGCTTAAAAGAAGATTGATACTGTTCACATATTTACTGTACCATATTCGATATGGCATTATTTGGTCTAATAATTAAGTACTATGATAATTTGGACAATCATTACATGATACAGTACTGGAATCCCAGATAGTCTAGCTGGAACATTCTTAGATTGGACAAAACATTTTCAGGGACCAGATTATCGTAATGTGACATCAGGACTATAAAGAACATAGAATTTGGAAGTCTGGGAAAATTCTTAATTTGGACAATTTATGCTGGAAATGAAATTTAAGGCATATCCAGATTATTTAGAGTTCACTGTTACAGTACAGTTAAAAATATGATGATGAAGGCATTGTTGATTGATGTAATAATTACTATCATGACAAAGGGCAATAACATTGTAGATATCCTTGTGTCTTGATTTCACCGAGTGGATGGAAACTTTGATATGTTTCACTAAACGAAGCACGAGTGAAAAATATTTAAGTTTCCATCTCATGTAACATAGATATGAAGTTGATTCTTTGGTTGCGTGATTCACATACTTGACATTCAATTTCTGCAGATCATCATGGACAATGGACCAGCCAGACAGCTGAACACAGCTCGCTCCATGCAAGAGGTTGGAGATATCTGGGGTGATCCATTTGAGATCTCCACGATCCGACGTGAAGTAAGCTCTACAAATTTTATCAATTTCAAAACTGTTTCATAGTATATTCTTGTTACACTTGCATAATGGTGTACTTTCTTGATTTACTTTCATTTCTTTGTATTTATTTTAGGTGGTTATGGTAAGATAAATGTTAAATGTTACATGAGTATTTTATAGAAAATAGTTTTGAATGTAATTCCTAAAGAAAGGTAAGAAAACATAACCCTTACTTGACCTAAAACGCGCCCACTAAAAGGTGGTGCTTCATAGAACCAAATTTGGCCTAGCTTTACATAAAATCACTAATCATATAAACCAATTCAAAAATGCAAAAGAAATCTTATTACATATAGAAACCCAGTTCAGTTTTTCAAAATTTCAATCTACATTTGATGCGAGGCAGGTAAAATTTAGGCCTCAAAAAGGGGAATGGGCGCTTATAGGATCAAATATGGTACATGTAGTTAATTTTCAACATTTTAAACCCTTATCTCTGTTTCGTTGATAGGATTTTGAGTTTCACACCGGCAAGTCGGAGTACGAGGATGTTCTTCAGTGTAATAACCAGCCATCGTCGGCCACACCCCGTGGACACCAGTCGCCGTCTGCTTTCCTCATCATGTCCTCCGGGCTAGATAAGGTTTATATTGTTATTTTTTATTTGTTACTAAAACAGCGCTTTTTGTACATCTATGTGGACTGCTATGCTAACCTGATAGAATCTGAATATTGACTGGACTTCATGCATCATCTTCAGTCTTTTAATTATTTATATGATATATTTTTATGTCCCCAAAACGAAGTGGGGGGACATATTTTTTTGCTCCGTTTCTTATTATTATTATGTCCCCCAAACGAAGTGGGGGGACATATTGTTTTTTGCTCCGTTTCTTATTATTATTATGTCCCCCAAACGAAGTGGGGGGGACATATTTTTTTGCTCCGTTTCTTATTATTATTATGTCCCCCAAACGAAGTGGGGGGACATATTTTTTTTGCTCCGTTTCTTATTATTTATTATGTCCCCCAAACGAAGTGGGGGGACATATTGTTTTTGCTCCGTTTCTTTATTATTATTATTATTATTAGGGATTTCCATTTACGGATGGAAATCCCTATTTGTAATTGTTAATGTTTTTTCTTATTATTTTTCTTTTTTTTTTCTTATTTCCACAAATCTTGTTAGCAGGATATCTCACGAACGGAATAAGGTACGACGCTCAACTTTGGACATGTGATGTAGGTACATGAGTGCTTGAAACGTACGTTCGATTTTTTACGATAAAGGTCAAGGTCAAGGTCACAGACGTAAAAAACAATTTTTTTGGAACGAAGTTTAAACGCTCATAACTTCATTACCGTACGGTGTACATCGTTCACGTTTTGTTATTCAGATAGATCTTGACATTGCGCCGTGCTTTTCCCATGCCATGTTATCAGAGATTATGTCATCAAGGTCAAGAGTTCGCTACGGGGTCAAACAAAGGTCAAAAACAAAATTCAACACAGAAAAGTTTTGAAAGTTGGATATGAAAGGGCATGCCCTCAGAAATATATATTGACAAGTTTTAAGGTCATGAAATCCAAAATGGCGGAGATATAGGCCTTTGAAAAAAGGCTATATTTGGCGTTTTCCCGCCAAAATTTTTAAGGTTTCAGCGCCTTTAATACTTAACATACCATGCTTGATTTTTTGTATAGACATAGCATGGACGAATGTCTACAGAACTTATGCTGTTTTTATTGACCTTGACATTCATTCAAGGTCCACAGGGTTCAAAAAGCTTTAATCTTTTAAACGACATCTTCGTAATAAATAAGAGGTGTAGAGCGCTGAAATTTGGAGACGTTATGTACGTACAAAGAGTTACTTAAAATGTACTCCCGATTTTGGAGGATAACGTTCAAGGTCAAGGTTCACAGACGTAAAAAACTGTTTTTTCGAACAAACTTTAAACGCTCATAATTGTCATAACCGTACGCTACACAACATGTACGTTTCATTCTCCATGTAGATCACGATAATTCACGTTTTTTTCTCATTACATGTTATCAGAAAATTATGTCCAAGGTCACGAGTTTCACTAGGGGGTCCAAATGATTTCAAACAAAGGTCAAAAAATGAACTTTACCATATAAATGTTTCGAAGGGCGCATATGAAAGAGCATGTTCTCAGGCACATAAAATGACCAAATTCAAGGTCATATGATAAAAAAAATGGCGGAGATAATAGGACATCAAAAATCGAAATTTTAGTTTTATATTTGCCCCTGCCCGAGGACGTTTCAGCGCCTTTAATACCTGTATGTAACGGTGTTGATTTTTCATACCGCTGTTTGTAATGAAACTTTTGTCTTCAAAAGTTTTATGGGTTTTAAAAGGGATTATTATAGAAAAATGGCGGAAATATAGCTCTCCAAATATGGCAATTTTGTTCCATTTTCCTTATTTTTCAACGTAATTTGTGTGCTCGTAGCGCCTTCATAATTTTAATGTAGGGTGTTGATTTTTTGTAAATGTAGACTTTAACATATTATCTGTATCGGGTTTTCAATTTCAAAGACAAAGCACTGACAATGGCGGAAATGTAGCCCTCCGAATATGGCGTTATCGTTCATTTTTTTAAAGTAAATTTTACCGTTATTTATGAATTTTCAAAGAAAATTGTTTTGAATTAGATGTGAAAGAGCATGCTCTAAGACACATAAAATGACCAATTTCAAGGTCATATGATTCAAAATGGCGGAGATATAGGACATCAAAAATCGAAATTTTAGTTTATATTCGTCCCCCTGCGCGAGACGTTTCAGCGCCTTTAAACCTGTATGTACAGTCTTGATTTTTCGTACCTGTGTTGTTTGTATGAACTTTTTTTTTGAAAACAAATGAGTTTGCAAGGGGTTATATAGAAAAATGGCGGAAATATAGCTCTCCAAATATGGCAATTTGTGTCATTTCCTTATTTTTGTCCCGTAATTTCTGAGCTCGTAGCACCTTTATCATTTATTGTAAGGTGTTGATTGTTTGTAAATATAGACATTGGCACATTCTCTGTACAGACTTTTAATTTCAAAGTCCATGAAATTTGAAAATGGCGGAAATATAGCCCTCTGAATATGGCATTTCGTTCACTTTTTAACGTAAATTTTACCGTAACTTTTGAAATTTCAAAGAGAAATGTTTTGAATAGGATGTGAAAGAGCATGCTCTAAGACACATAAAATGACCAATTTCAAGGTCATAAGATTCAAAATGGCGGAGATATAGGACATCAAAAATCGAAATTTTAGTTTATATTTGTCCCTGCGCGAGACGTTTCAGCGCCTTTAAACCTGTATGTACAATGTTGATTTTTCATACCTATGTTGTATAAACTTTTGTCTTCAAAAGCTATTGAATTTAAAAGGGGTTATATAGAAAATATGGCGGTAAATATAGCTCCTCAAATATGTCAATTTGTTCCATTATCCTTATTTTTTTACGTAATTTGTGAGCTCGTAGAGCCTTTATCATTTAATTTAGGGTTTTGATTTTATGTGAATGTAGACATTGGCATATTGCCTGTACAGGGTTTATAATTTCAAAATCACGAATTAGAAAATGGCGGAAATACAGCCCTCTGAATATAGCGTTTCGTTTCACTTTTTTAACGTAAATTTTTACCGTAATTTAAGAAATTTCCAAGAGAAAAGGTTTTGAATCGGATGTGAAAGAAGCATGATCTCAGACACATATATTGACCACTTTCAAGGTCATATGATTCAAATGTCGGAGGTATAGGACACTCAATTGTCCTTTTCGGCGATTTTAATTTTGTGCGATGGATTTGTGTATGCAGTTGTAACGAGTGTTGATGAGAATTACATTATGCGTGGCCAAATGGAGATAAAACCACAAATACTAATACTCTAATTGTACGAGGTTAGTTCCCCATTCGTTTGAAGATCTTCATAAAAGGAGAATGTGGCTTTTTTAGTTGTGAAGGAAAAGATCAGAATCAAGAACATGTAGAGCGAGTTCCCACAACCCCACCTCAACGATCCATGAGAATAACTGTAGGTTTTAGTAATAGATGGAACAACCCACTAAATAATTTTTACATAGACCACATGATGTTAACGTTTTGTAATATAATTATTATAAGAAAAATCAGTCAGTTGGCTATTGTGGTTCTTCATAAAATAAAGGATCTAAGTTCTCAGTACAACACCTAGATAGAAAAAAAAGTTTTGATCCTTCAAGCTCAAACTCCAACCAGGTTATCTTTATTGAAATAAGGCGCTAAAAAAAATCCTGAAATTATAGTGTTTTTACCTATTCATTATCAAAATTGATATTTTGAACCTAAATCTCAATCTGAATTTCCAAATTCATATCATGGTTATCTAGGAATAATTACCTGTCAGAAAACATTTTTTACTATTTAAAATTCATAATTAGCCAGCCAATCAGCGGCGGTTTTAAAATTCTATCTTGGACTCAATCTTGTATACCTAGGGGCCATTTCGAAGGTCTTGTTTTTCATTTAGTTGGTAGTTCCCTATACCACAACTTGAATATTTTTCGAGATGTTTTAAGTTCTACATGTACATGTACATATGAACAAATGTGACACACATGTTTGCGTAAATACACGTACAATGTGTAGCTACACCGCATACATGGGAGGCCGTCCTTGCGTGACCACTACATGTAGCTTTTAATAGGACGTAACATTTTAATCAAGCAAACAAATAAACAAAAAAGGCAATGCACAAACCCATAACTGACAGGTTAAAACCTTTTATGTGTGTGGCAGAGCTGTCACCTGTGACATCGGATGTTTAGAACACAACCGGTGCTATTTTGGGAAAATACCGGCCGTTTTGAGTACACAGAACCAATTCCCATAGAGGACCGTGTTAACGTTTGCTACTATTCAGGTTAAATTAAGTTATCAAAATTCTTTGCAATTTGATCATCATAGTGAAATAATGATCGCGACCGGCGGGTCGATCATTTTCCGTACATTTTACCGTAATTTATGGAATTTCCGATAGTTTGAAGATTGAATGTGAAAGAGTTGCCCCCCCCCCCCCCCTTTGCTTTTATTGGTTAATTATAGTCCTGAGAGAAGAGAAAACGTTAATAAAACAAATTAAAACGATCGTCTGTTGGTCACGTTTCTACAAGCCCGTTTTCTTAGTGGTGTTGATACAATATATATTCTCTAAATAGGGTGTGTGTGAAGTCTAAGCATAGAGTAAATCCTAATTAAAATCTTTAACCGAATTTAATTCTAGTCTTTAATCTTTTTTTTACACTATAGGTTCAACAATGTAATAATTATAATCGGAATCTCCACAATATTACATCAAATTTAACAAGTTTGATTGTGCTTTGCAAATAGGTCTACAAATGTATATATTTAGAAGCGTTTCATCAGTATCTATACACATTGAGCTTGTTCTTTAAGTTTATGCATAGTATAAACCCATATTCTCGATACTCTTACATGTTATTATTTTTTTTACTTTACATGTACCTGTCTTTATATCCACACTTGAAATATTTCATAGCAAAAAAACTAAAGGCAGTTCAGAATAAAAAAATGACAATTGCAAAGTGACTTCCTCTGAAGATTACAGACAGGACAGAGCCTTGGTAATAATTTATTTGTATGTACATGTATGTCAAAGAATAAAACAAAATCCATATCTGTGGTCGCACACAGACCCTTCAGTTTTGCTATAAAAAGTTCCAGGCGTGGATATAACAACAATGTTAGTAACCCCTGGAACCACGAACATTCACCTTAGTAACACTTTTGTTCATTTTCATTTAAAAGCAAAACCAAAGAAATTTACATTATATATGTTTTATTACATATTCATGACAAACTAATCAATACTAAAACACATCTTCAGCCATGCTTACATATAGTTCCTATATGTATGAAGAAAACACATATTTTTACAATGACAAAAAATTCACAGAAATAAACATCTAAAAGTATTTTATTAATGAATTATCTCCCCTTGTCAAAGATATACTCAAAGTACTCTTGAAAAAATACTGCAAATACAAGTTGTCAACGCAGCAGAAACGGAAAAATTGGAATAAAATCAATTGAATTACCAAATCAAAATATTATAAACCATTATTATTATTAATCATCATTTTTATGTCTTGTGGCCGACTTTGAATTAAACTATTTAAAGATTTTTTTTTACATTTTAACACTGATCACAGAAAATACATATATGTTTTGTTTGACATTCTTCTTAAATTAAAATTCAATATAAGATAAAATATTTTCAAAATAAAGAAAGCAAAAGTCTTATATTCATTAAAATGAGTCTTTGTCCTATACTCTTGACTCTTTGTGTGTTGTACACTTGTGTAGGTAAAACCATGCACACATGATGGCAGCCTATTGCCCTTATCCACAGATCTGTTTTCAACAATTATTTAAAAAAATATTTTTATTGTACACAAAAAGAAACTCTGATTAAGTTTTACTTTATAACTTTCCAGGTATACTCTTTATAGATAGTAAGTCCAATTTGTTTTATATCATTAACAGAGATTATGTTAAGTTATAACAGAGTAGGTCACCCAATGTGCATAGATTGTGTGAATACACAGAGTTAAGAGAGTAGACCTAGATGGAACTGTGTATTCTATACACAGTCCTGTGTATTCTATACACAGTCTGTGTATTTTACACGACCTGCTTATGCATTTCCCACCCATCAGAGCCTGCCTTATAGTAATAGCAGTAATATGTAAAGACCACCTTTTTGATTGGTAACACAAGGAATATAAACTCAATGAACAGGTGAAATTATGAATTGTGAATGGTTTTCAAGAGGTACACCTATAGATGTCATTGTAATGGGCAAGGCCCTTTGTAATTAAATAGCAAAGTGTTTTTCTCAATGTATCTAGCAACGGAAGTTCTTAGCCCATGTTGGCGGACAGACATTAATGAATAACTTGATCCTGACTGGGTCCCCCCCCTTTAATTAAAACTCCTACAGTAAGTTGTGTTTGCTTACTAGAGCACCTTATTGCTCATTAAAATACATGGTTACCACATTTGACAGGTTTGCAAGTGTGTAAAACATATCTGTATTATATATATTGGCAATCCAATAACGAAGTATGGTAATGTTAATTATGTGAATTGTCTATAGCTATAGAGCACCGATTCGCATTACATTCAGTAACATATTTGAGCTGGCAAATATTGTTTTATAAACACAAATAAAAACTTCCAGTATCTCAATATACAATATACACCAAACAAATCTATATAACAATGTACATACCTCAATAACATAATCAGTATTTAATAACTGCTATGAATAATTTACATTGTACCTGTAATAAAACAGAAATAAACTTAAAATGTCAAACAAAGGATGGATATTTCAATACCTGCTTTTCTCTTTTCGTTTTTTCATTGAAACATGTACAGTAAAAATGGGAAACCACACATGACTGTCGACTGTGTTGGACCAATTCTTGATTTTAATCGATGATTAATCAAATATAATTTTCCTAAAGACCACTGATTAGGAAAGGTAATAATCGACTTTAATATTGTGAGATAACTTGTGATTTATTTTTTACTGTTCTTAACCTTTATTATGTGATATATATATTTGCAAATCTACATTTCAAAATGTCTTTAATTTATACCGAAAAATAGCTATTAACTTTCTGTGTTCATATTTAAGGACCACCATGTTGTTTTCTCACGAGTCGAAAGTCCTGAAATGCACATCAAAAGTAGTGGTATAGCAACGATTGCTAAACTGACGTTAAGACAATGGTCCACAGGCTAAGGGCAAATTTGAATAATCCATTTTCTAATTGCACTTAAAAAAATTAACATCTTGCATTCTGGGTTGTTTTTAAAGCTGCTTCAAGATAATCATGCAGCCCAAGTTATGAAAATACCTTACCAGCTAAAAATGTCTGGTAAGGGAGGTAAGGGAAATCATGTAAGCTGGTGTGAAACAAGAATAGAGATACAATAAAGATGACATATTGGATATACACTATGTACTGAAGTTAGACAGGTGAAATGTAAATTTTTACATGAAACCAAAAGAGATTCTTTGCAAACCAAATGTATCACCTTAACATCGTTTTGATATAAAACTGGATAAATCATGAATTCTACATAGGAATGAAAATTAACAAGAGGCCCAAGGGGTTTAACCATCATCTGACAACCTTGGCAAATAGTCATACAGGAAATCAATTAGAAATTGTGTTATGGTAGCCATCTTTGATTTGGGATAAACTCAAAATGTAACAACACTTTGTCGAGTCCATATCAGGATAATTTCAACCAAATAACACTGGTAGAACTTGAGAAGAAGTTCAAAATGTGTTTTTAAGATGGGCTTACGTCTGTAGTGGCCATCTTGGATTTCAGATCAACCCGAAAAAAAGACAACACTTGGTCGAGAAGAGATTTAAAATGTGTTTCAAGTGTAGTCCTACAATGACAGTACTTATTTAATTTTTTTAAATGACCTCAACTGAAGCAAAAAGCAAAAGGTAACAAAAGGGTCACAAGTCCAGTAATTATAAGTTGAATATAAACTTTTTCTCAGGAGATCGTCTCCAGAAAAGAAAAAGTTTACAAACATACATAAGAATATCATGTCTTATTAATTTTTGACAGCATATAAAAAACTTGTAATGACTTTGTTCCTACCATGCAAATCAAATGGTGCATACAAGTTTACATCACTTCATAATTTACATATTATTTTCTATTAAATTGCATCAATATTGCTCTTGCTGTATGGATGCATCAGTCCTCATTTAAAGTAGCTGTATACAGTCTTCAGTGTCTTTGTCATTCCATCTGTCACTGCCAATTCTTTTACTATCTAAATAAAGTGTTGGACAACCACGCTAAAAAAAAATATATATACCCCCGTAACATAATTACCTTTACATGAAACCATGAAACATTTTAAAGGTTATACACTTAAAAGTGAAGGTCTTGTATATAAGACCACATTTTAATGACATTATTTCTTAACTAAAATGAATGGATTCATGATTACATGTACATTATGTATAAATTTTTATTGTACGGCTTTGATGGCACTGTTGGTGCAGACTTACTGTATCAATATAATCCAGGCCACACCCATGACAAAGTTTTCTTTCCAAAGACAACCCAACAATGAACTGTAAAAGAAAGTGACAGTAAGAACAAATACCTGAATTTATTTCCTTTTTGAACCTACACCTCTTAGACATGTTAAATATTGTCAGGAACACCCTTAGGCTTAACCTTGATTAAGCAGTGGTTGGTCAAGGTCACTTATTTGAACAAACTTAACTACTTACACCAACTATGCTCATGACTCGAAAATAACTCCAACTCTCAGTTGTTTTTTCAGATTATCACTGAACTCTGGAAATTACATTCTCATTAAACAACCCTAAAATATTAAGGTTTTATAAGGTTTCAATACATCATACAATTTAATATCAATTGCTATATTTGGCATAACGTTTAATTATACTTAACAAGAGATCCCAGTGGGATCTTGGCGCCCACAAAAGATTGATCTATGCCTGGCGGCCATCTTGTTGAGCGATTTGTCCCAAAACGCAAATTTTAAAAAGAAAAAAAATTTTTTGGGGGTGGGGCATAACTAGAGCCCTAGGGGTCCCCAAAAACGCAATATGCATAACCTAGAGGCCCTAGGGCACCCTAACAGATGAAAATTTGAGAATGAATTACCTTACAGGTACTTTACTAGAAGAAATAGCGAAAACAAGCAATTGGTTCACGGACGGTACAGTGAAAAGACGGACCACAGACCACGGACGAAAAGCGATTTTGAATTCCTGGCACTCAACATCAATAAGACATTCAGAATTACAAAACCAGTGAGTTGAATGGAATTGCCAACTCAACATGCAGGAGCTGGAATACTGTTGTACACTTCTATTACCCTCTACTTCACAAGTCACCTGAGTATCATTATCCTGAAATTAAGCAAAAGGCCATAAAAATGAAAATAGAATCATTAAACAAATAAAAGTTGTTACTCAAATGAAGAACTAAATAACTTCACAAACAGATTTTTCTATGATTATCAGACTGATAATTGCTGCATAATGTTTCCATTGCCTAACAGATAATACGATGATAGCTTTCCAATTTTACTTAGTAGAATTTCGATTTCAGATGTTGTGAATTACAGCTACAAAATATTTCTACAACAACTACTAAGTTGACGCTCTAATTGGTCTACCTCTCTGTGACCATTATTTCGTACAAGCTGAGACAGCAAACAATGGGTCTACAATACTTTGTTGTTACTACAAGATAAGTTTCAATGGACGTCTTAGCTAATATTCACAAATACTTTCAAACATTTGGGATAAATACTTATCAACAATATTTACCTTTCAAAAAAAATATCTAAAAACTCGAAATGCAAAAAATATCCGGTATTATCATTCTCTAGTGTCATTTTCCAGAACAGTCAGTTGTTTGTAAAAAATATGTCAATGCTGAAATAACATGTTCATATATTTTATATGTTTGTTAAAAAATTAGCAGTATATGTTGCCTAACCATTACAGTATATAAGTACTTAAAACTGATAGATTTTCTGCAACATCTTGACCATAAACATAATACCGTCTTTTAGAGAGCATAACTTTGAATACCTTTTCACAACCATGTTGGTGATTATGTCACAGATCATCACATTCAGGTCAGCACCACAAACATAAGCTTGTTAAGACCACCATGCACCAAATACAGGACCATCAGCACACACGAACTCAGGTGGAAGTCAAGCACATCTGACTGTGGCTGGTCTGGAAAAGCAGAGTGTTACTAATTAATGCGATTCTTTATAGTATTACATACTGATGTAGATGGAACATCAATTTTATCCATTGACAAGGATACCTATCACTTTTGTATGCTGCAAATAAAGATTCTTTTATGTTATTTAATTTAGCTCTGTCTTATACCCAAAGGCAATGAAGGTTTGTGTTTTTTGAGAAACATGAAGAGGAAAGTTGTAAGGGAAAGAAACTAAATTCACTTACCTATTATAGTCATGTCATACAGGTGACATGATCTCCATAGAGTAATTCCCCTATGTATATATATGGCTTGGATAATCCAATAGTCTGATTAAATATCTTTGTTTATCAATATAACCAATAACCTGTTCACATCTGAATGTAATCAACAATGCTAATTATAAGAAAGTATAACTACAATTGTCTTAGTAAACTACAATTGTCTTAGTAAACAAGCTTATAATAGAATTCATAGACAGTTTCCACGTAATTCAAAATGTAATACACTGTCAGCAAAATCTTGACTTGCCTACCAAGATATTTTAACATATTTTGTAACTCTTTCTCTCCATCTCTCATAAAATGCAAAATGAAAATTTAAGTTTTTAGACAGACATCAGTAAAAACTTACTTTTACCATTTCATGAAAACTATAGTAACATGGTATCACCTCAACATTTCCAATATCAACACCCTTTACATAAACATGGTCAATAAGAAGTTCCACATTCAGTTGTTGCTTCTGTAACATATTGCCTGTAACCTTTCTCTTCCATTGTATTTTTCAATGAAGATGAAGTAAGTAAAATGTTCTGGTTAAAATCACCCAATACCATAGACCCCCTACTATGTTGATTTACTTTTTTTAACAACTGAAGAAGTGTTTTCTTAAATTCTGTGGATTCTGTATGACTGAGGACGATATATAGTAACTACAGTTCAATCCTTTCACATCAAAATGCTACATACAACTAAGGTTTTTTCTTACTATCAATATCTATATGTTCCATTGTTTTCCATTGTGCCTGGTAAAATACAGCTACTCCACTCACATGTTGTTAGACTGTGTAGATCATGTGTCCACATATGTAGGATTCTTGGTCTGGATATGACTATGTAACTAGTGAGAAGATTCTCCACATTGATATCATTACCAGTGAATACTTGTAACCATGTTTTCTAGTGAAACATCAAATAATCTGCAGTTTGTATTTGTCCCTGTTTGACCATTTATAATCTCTGAAACATGTGACTATAATATCCCTCAGTATTGTGATAAACATAATAGTAGTAACAATCTTGGTTTCCGGTGCTGGCAGAGTGTACATAGGAAAATCAAGGCATGTTTTCCATCGCGATCCTCTTTAATTTTTGGGTTACAGACAATTGCTTATTTTCATTAAAACCAACTACTGTCAGATCCATTTCAAAGATGTAATAACGACATTAATTGCCCACATTATGCTTAGTCCTGGTGCAAAAACACCATTTCCCGTGAAACTACAGCACTTTCTGTTGTAAGACCTTGTACTTTGTGAACTGTGGTCATTGAGCCCATGCAAGTTTAAGTGGGAAATTGTCCTTCTGATTGGTATCTTATTATTTCGCCACACCATATTCTTCATAACGTTTTAACACCATTCTAATGGCGTCATTTCGTCCAAATTTCATTCCCTGTTTTAATCCCAAATTCTTTTTATTGTCACAAAACATACTTCTACGTGGGGTCTTATTTGTTGAGAAAATGTTATCTGGAATTATCAGTCAACAAGATTTGTTACCTATACCAAAATGCACCATTTAACTAAATCCATCTGTTACATCCCATTTATTTGTGGTAAAGACATGACAACGTGCTCCTATTGCAAGCCATAATGAATTTGGCTGAAGATGAATATGATCTTTTATTCTCAGAAACTGAAGACTTCTTTAGTCCATTTTTCCCACTTCTCTCATCTTTTTGACCAATTCTCAGCTTCAATACATACAGGGTTTTCACACTTAGAGTGTAAATGCCTCCAAATTGTGCTCATCAACTTGATTATTGCAAGGAAATATATTGTTAAAAGCATCACTCAGCTCACCAGTTTTCTCCTACCAGACAGCAAACCATTGTCTTGTGGAGTTAACTTTTCCTTCTTAAGTTTTAATCTGCATCACGGTTAAGTGTATCGGCAAAACTGCTTGTCTTCTTTCTGGCGCATGATTTCATCTAACTGTACTATAGAAAAATGTATCATTCATAAATATAACAGATTTCATTTCCTTTAAAGGAGGAAGTTGGTAAAAGTCTCTACAGAAGTAAACGTTTCAGGGAGTGGTCACCTGTCTGGTGTAATTTGTTCTCAGTCTTCCATGTATATAGGACAGTAATTTCTGTCAACCATTTGATATTTCGTCAATAATAAGTAGCTGTAACTGACCAAGTTTTGTGCGCAAAGAATTGATCTTCTCATCACCTAGAGGTTCGGTATGTCAGTGGTGCATCTACAGGTATTGATAATGCATTATGGAATAGTAGAGCCACCTATATTGAATAGCTGCGACACCAGTTGGAGCAACAAGTAGTACTGAAGTATCCTCAGGATTAGACAATGTTGGAGCAAAAAGTCTTGTCAATTCAAAAAACACTGTTTTTATCAAATGTGACTTTCCTTGTAACCAGCACCACCAGTTACAAAAAGTTGGAATGCATCTGGATTTCTGACCATGGATTTTTGTCTAAAGGACCATTTCCTTATCTTGTAAAATACCTCACTTTGTTTCTCATTCATCGATCGTAATAATGCAAGGCCTTCTTCGTTTTGATATCACTGTTGGAACAAATTCTATATTGCTGTTTTTTTTCATTTGTTAATAAATCTGGAATTCCACCAAGATCCTCATTAGGCTCATCAATTTGTAGCATTTGTTGTTGGCATTCAATTCGTTCACATTCTGTTTCAGGACAGATCTGTGCCCATGCATCTTCTTGCAATCCACACTCCTCAAATATTTGTTGAGCATCATCTAAGATTTCCATATCTTTTTCATATATCAAAACGATTATTTTCAACAATTTCCATCACTTCTTTCAACACTGTTTGAGTCTTATATTTGACACAGCCTCTCTGATAGAATTCTTCATAGCTTTCAAACATATTTGGTTTCAATTGAATGTCAGTCCGATATGGTAAAAAGAGCTGCAACACGCTTTGATAATACTTTTCAGGGGCTCGAGTCATGGAAAATCTTGGGTATCGTACCACAGCTGCATCTGTACGTGTTCTTTTCATTATGAAAACCTAAATCATTTTGCAATGCATACACATTAGTTTGATGTTTTGCTCTAGACGCCTCACTAGATGCCAGTACTCTGTATTCTGAACAAAATGTTGCTAAACACATTTTCCTCAAATTCCTCACTTTTTGGTCTAGCCTTGTACCTGTCTATTAAACTTGTCATCCAGATATTACTCTCATCAACATTGGATTTCTGACGTATAACTGACAATGGTAAACTCATTCTAATAGGATTGTCCCCCCACAGGAATAAACTGTACCTTTCTAGAACTTTCTTTTAGCCTCAGATTACACACTCTATATGTTGCCTCTTGAGCACTGACTTCCCTGTAGTGGAGATATGCACTTCCCAGCTTTTTCATTGCTTGTTCAGCATCTGTATTTCCATCTCTGGCCTCTGTTTGAGCATGCTCTAGAACTTGACTTATTTCTCTTTCTGCTTTTGATATATAGGAAACAATGTAAACCACACAAGCATATGCATCTGTTACATACTGTATGTCCATGTTTGCATCCCAACAACGCAGTAGATGGGGATTGTACTGATTAATCCAAACACTATCAGGGTTTCTTTTCAATGTTACACCTGTTTTTTTGGTTAGGGCATTGCATGCATTTTCAAAAATATCCTGTGTTATTCCCAAACTCTTCAAATATTTCTTGAGTTGTTGATTTATTGTTGTCATTAGACATTTCTCTCCAAACACTATCTAAGATTGCCTTAGCTTCTTCTTTATTCATGGTACACCCGTTCTCAAACTCCGACACATTATCATCTGTGGTTTCATTTCTGGGACGTGAAATAAATGATCTCTCTGATGGTGGTCTCGGAAAATTGAATCTGCACTCTTTATCACCTTTTCTACAAGATTTTGAATGGTTCTTACTGTGCTGTTGCACACTAGATACTATGTCATACATTTCAGATTTACAATCTGGTGGCATTTCACAAGTAATATACTTATCTATAAACTCAATTATATCCCTGTCATCATCTTTGTCTAGTTTTGGAGCATCTTCTACCCAGAATAAGCAATGTGTGTGTGGTGATCCCCTTTGTTGAAACTCAACTCTGTAGAAGTAGTCTTTGATTTTACCTATAGGCTGTGCATTTGACATAATTACCTCTTTCAGAAATGTATGGAACCTATGGTCAAACATTCTAGCAACAGTGACAGGATTGCTCTTTAAAATGTCATTTTTTGATTTCCAGTCCAAATCATGAACTTCCCGGTTGTCATTTTGTTGCTTGAGAATAGCTTCAATAATCTCAGTCCATCTCATTTCAGCTGAAGAAAATGAACAAAACCACGTTGGAAGCCCGAGTTGTCTCAACATAGCAAAAAGATCTTTCTGTGTAGCTTGCCAGTATGGAGGAGTGCCTCTAATAGGTCTAAGAAATTTGTAGCCATCATCTTTTTTTCAGGATATCTTTAACATGCTCTTGATCTTGTAGCATACTTGCAGTTATACTTTGACCACCTTTTCCAATTGTCTCACCTTTTCTTAAAGCTATTGACACACTCGATATCACTTGCTGTAGTTCAGATAAGTACTGAGCAAAAAATAGGAAATTTGTGTCTTGTGCAAATCTGTTGTCAACATTCATCAGCCTATTGTGTAAATATCTACATAATGTTATCACTGTGTCACGTTCATCACTGAACACATTCTCACCATCTGGAAATAGTACGGGAAATGCCTTTGCTTCTATGCCCTTTTCCATTAAAAGACTGATTGGGTTGTTTTTCTCACATGGTGCAACTGAAAATACTTGATCAAAATACTGATCTAAAATTTCCTGAGCTATGTCTGCTGGTTGTAGACAGGTATCTAATGGCATGGCATGTAATTTGTCATCATTATCCTCATCACTTTCCTCTGTCGGGTCATTATTGTTATCGATTGGAAGTTTAATGCTGTTTTCATCTTGAATAGAAACAATGTTCCCTGCTACACAATGACAATTTTCTTCAATTGGATTTTCCCATGACTCATCAATTTCTACATCCTTATACCACTTATTTGTTTCCTTCAAAAATTGTATTGCTGTTTTAAGTCGAGCTGTATTTACAAATTCATACTTATAGTGTCCTTTGTATGATAATTTCCTCTTTAATTTCACACGTATCAACTGGTTTTCATTTTCAGTCCTTGGTAAGACAGTGATGGATTGATTTACGTTTGTTGGAACACATACAACAGGTCCATGAACTCCAAACTGACCTCCTTTTGGCAGTGGTATCATTTTCATGAATGGAATAACAACAGAGATCAAATGTCTTTCAACTGCATTTAAACATTTCAGTTCCTCTGGAATAGTTTTTAATTTAAGGTTGTTAACTCCAGCCTCTGATGGTACTTTACCTGCAAGGAGTTTTCTGTGACATGTGTAACAGATCCATTGTTTACATCTACTTGTGCAGTTATGTGTGTCTGTCTCAGGACAGGGACTTAAATACTCATCAGAAATGCATAGTTCAGCAAGATCATATATCTCTTTTCCTTTTTCTCTGTATGTCTCTTTATTACAACTCACAACTTGTTTGCGGAACAACAACTTCAAACAAACAGAACATACATGATCTGGGTATTCACTTATCTCTTCTAGAAACTGTGCACTTACATATTCCATATCATGTTTCTGTTCATCTTTTGATTTCCTTGAAGTTATAACTCTCTTTTTAACTTTTTCATGGTATTCCTCATCATTTTCATATTTCATTCTTGAAGCTTTCCTTTTAGATTCTCTGTACTCATTATCCTTTTGATATCTGTTCTTTAACACTTCCTTCTTATTTGCTCTAAATTCACCATTTTGTTCATACTTTCTTTTTGATGCCTGCTTCACATTTTCTCTGTGTTTCTCATTAAGTTCATACTTTCTTTTTGATGCCTGCTTCACATTTTCTCTGTGTTTCTCAATAAGTTCATACTTTATTTTTGATGCCTGTTTTACGTTTTCTCTGTGTTTCTCATTTTGTTCATACTTTCTTTTTGATGCCTGTTTCACATTTTCTCTGTGTTTCTCATTAAGTTCATACTTTAATTTTGATGTCTGTTTCCTGTTTTCTCTGTGTTTCTCATTTAGTTCATACTTTATTTTTGATACTTGCTTCACATTTTCTCTGTGTTTCTCATTCAGTTCATACCTTCTTTTTGATGCCAGCTGCAAATTTCGCTGGTATTTTTCATCACATCTGTATTTACTTTTTGAAGCTTGTATCTTTGATTCCCTGATTTCCTCAATATCATATTTTCTCTTTGACACTTGCCTTGACTGTACCTTCACTTTTTCTCTATGGACCTCATCTAGCTTGTATTTCATTTTTAATGCATCATTTACACTTTCTCTATAAATGGTATCACCATGGTACCGTGTCTTTGCAGTCTCTTTCTTAATTTCTGCATAGTCAACATTCAAAATGTACTTTTTCTTGCTTGCTTCTTTTACAGATTCTCTGTGAGATGCATTTGCTTTGTATTTTAAGCATGATGTTCTTTTCAATTTTGTTTTACGATTTTCATTCATGTGGTACCTTTCTTTATCTGCTGCTGCTCTTTTAGAAGTAACAAAGTTTTCAGTGTTTACAATGTCTGTTTCTTGTTCATTTTCTGTTGAATAATCCATTAACATAGATTTTTTTATCCGTTTTTTCCTCATTTGCTCTTTCTGAAGCTGATTTCTTCTACTATATGATTTTGCCTTCCTTCTCATTAGAGACTGTCTTCCAATCTCAAACTTCTGTTTATTGATTTCAAGTCCTTTCATATCTATATCGCATGTCACAAAATCATGAATTTCACAAGCTGGTATATGATTCTCTGCATCTGTAAGCAGGTTATCTACATTGTCATTTAAGTTATTTGTACTTGTCAGGTTGGGTAACACTAATTCTCTTTGAACAGACACAAAAACTGCGGTCACTTCAAATTGATCTTGTGGCATGTAATGCATTGATGTTGCTAAATTAAGGCAATGTGTATATACATCATCTATACTGTAAAAATTTAACAAAATACTAGTTCCATTGGGTATTTGTATACCATTTGCATTTCTGGAATGGGAATCAAACACAAAAAATCGAGTATTTTGTTTCACAACAATAAATGTATTACCTTTAAAGGTTACAAAGGCTGCGTGACTTTCTCTTTGATCCAGAGCCATTTGTAATGCTGCATATAATGTGTGAAATTGAAAAATGTCATTGTCAATGTTTGTATTACCCAGTGTTCCTGATATTGAATGTTGAAATTTTAGATCAAACATTTTACCATAGCATTCAATCAATCTTGGCACTTCACTAATAGCTATGTAATCATTCATCATGGTTGAGCTGTTCCTGAGATGGCCATACATTTCATTGCCAATTTCAAGTACATGGTCTAAATCTGATGATGTCCATAAATTCATGTCTCTTTTCTGGCTATATAAAACAGCTGATAAGCTATTCAGTACACACTGTTTACCTGCATTTTCCATGAAATGTGAATGACCTTGATGATAACTTCCTTTTACAAAACGGTTCAATGGCATCAGAGTTTCTCTTTCCTCATGTTCCTCATGTTTAATAATTGAACAATTGTACTTGTCAATGTTTTGTAGTGTTCCTGGTGCATTATCATGTTTTTGATCTCTAACATTTACTTCTGCAGAAGTTATATGGTCATTGCTGTCATGTGTTGTTAATATTGTTGTCAAATCTTTCTTGTTGATCTCTATATCTGTCTCTGAATTTTCATTACAGTTTAAGGTAACCTTCGTTGCATTATCTCTACATGTTTTTACATTCCTATTTCCTTCTTTTGCAACAGCAGGTCTATCATCTTTTGTATTATTCTCACTTTCAGATATAATAGAACTTTTTCTTGAACACTTCAGTGAAATGTCTTCAAAAGCTTTACGAACTACATGTGTATCTTGTGTGCAAATTTCAGCATGTTCACTTTCTATGTAAGTATCTCCATAATTTGCTCTGTTACTTCCAGCAAATGTTACTACATTTTCTTGTACATCACCAACTGAAACTACTACGTCATAATGTGCTTGGAATTGATGTAGGAGGTAGATAGCTTCCTCTTCCACTGAAGCATTTTTGTCTACTTGAGTAGCAGAAAATTTGTGCCATGAAGCCATATTGTCCTCATATATATAGATATCAGTAGAGAGCAAATCAGCAGCAGCTAAAATCTCTATTTCTGTTGCCCATTTTCCAGCTTTGAACATTTGCTTCTTTTCTACCCACTCACTTACGGATTTGTATCCTGATCTTAAATGGCTTACATACTTGTTCGAGTTCTTAAGCATATGGTTCACTATTGCACATCGCATTTTTCTGTGGTTACATTCATCACCAAATACACTGAATGATAGAGCACGGAAAAAGCAGTTACCATCTCCTTCAATACACTGTGTTTGTAGTGGTTTTCCAAGTGGCCTAGCATTTGTGGATTCTCTTGGTTTGGTAATGCTGTCATTTATACCCAGGGTATTTGCCAACTTTTTCTGTGTACTTTCAGTTAATACATTAAACGTATAAACCACTGGCCCTGTTTCCCCTTTGTATACCACATCTGATTCAGAAGTTTCCTTATTTCTCTTTAGTTTTCTCTGTTTAACACTTTTACTTCCCTTTGTCATTTTTGCCAAGTTCTTTACAGTAGTAAAACTTAATGAATTCACACTGCTTACATTTTCAAGCTGACTCATTCTATGTTCTATTTTAATTTTCATTTCACTTGATAAGAGTGGCGTTTTCTTTTCTACTTTGATCTTATCCTTACTTTTTTTCTGATCATTTGGTTTTTGGTCATTTTCTACTTCTACAAAGATCATGTGTTTTTCCGGTTTTGATTTCTTATTGTGTATCATGTCTGTAAGGTTGCTTTCAGTTCGCTCATTTGTTTTGTTACTTTGGTTTTTACATCGCGTTTGCTCATCTGGCTTGTTGCAACGATTTTGTTCATTGTCATTTGGATTGTTACAAAGATTTTTCTCATTTGGTTTGTTACAATGGGTTTGTTTATTAGATTCAATAAATGGTCTACTTTGTGGCTCATTTAGCTTGATGTGCATTTCATTACCTGGTTTGTTATGAACTAAATCGGTACTTGTTACACTATCAGGTTCGTTACATATCTTACATGCTACACTGTTTTGTTTATTATATAACTCATTACCTGGTTTGTTGCGTTGTTCAGCACATGGTTCACTGCGTTGTTCAGCACATGGTTTACTGCGTCCTTCAGCAAATGGTTCACTCAGTGGTTCATTACATGGCTTGGTCTGTGGCTCATCACATGACTTGTTGGGTGACTCAGTATATGGTTTAGTTTGTATTTCAGTATATAGTTCGTATATTGTTTCTTGATCTTTTTTAGTTCTACCAACGTCCCTCTGCACTGAGTTAGTTGGCTGCGTCTGTCCTGCGACACCGAAGGTTAATGGTGAAGGTACAGTCGGTGCTGTACAAACGCACGGGTGGCGAGTCAGACTGCGGTGAGATATCCTTCTGGATATACAGACTTCCTTGAGGATGATCTAACCTCAAGGCATTCAGAGGTTTTCCCGCAGCGAGAGGGGAAGGCTCTCCTAGGCCTGTAGGTGACAACCCGTGGTCACCTACTGATTGGTCACACGAAGATTTACCCCCAAGGGTGGGGGAAGGCTCTCCTAGGCCTGCAGGCACTGACTCCTGGCTATCTGCTGGTGGATCACCACCCTGGTGTCTCACTCTGTTCCTAGCTATGGCAGCCAGTGAGCGCTTGCTCTTTCGTGGCATCTCTGAAAATACAATATTAATAATATTTTGTACATTAATAATTGCTATAAACATTGAGAATTACAAAAAGCATTCAATTATATTTCAGCTTCAATTTTTTCTGGAATCTAATTCTACTGCGTTGCATTATGTATTATAAATACATTTATATGTCATTCCTGCATGCAAGCTTTGCATTACATTCAGAATGCTGTTTGTACATCTGTCACTATCAACATGGTAGTGAACTAACTGTTGTTTGTACATCCATATCTACAGACATGTCTATGTAACTGTTGTTTGTATATCTATATCCACAGACATGTCTATGTAACTGTTGTTTGTACATCTATATCTACAGACATGTCTATGTAACTGTTGTTTGTACATCTGTCTGTACAGACATGTCTATGTAACTGTTGTTTGTACATCTGTCTGTACAGACATGTCTGTGTAACTGTTGTTTTGTAAATCTATATCCACAGACATGTCTATGTAACTGTTGTTTGTACATCCATGTCTATGTAACTGCTGTTTGTACATCTGTCTGTACAGACATGTCTATGTAACTGTTGTTTTGTACATCTATATCTACAGACATGTGTATGTAACTGTTGTTTGTACATCTGTCTGTACAGACATGTCTATGTAACTGTTGTTTGTACATCTGTCTGTACAGACATGTCTGTGTAACTGTTGTTTGTACATCTATATCCACAGACATGTGTATGTAACTGTTGTTTGTACATCTGTCTGTACAGACATGTCTGTGTAACTGTTGTTTATACATCTGTCTGTACAGACATGTCTGTGTAACTGTTGTTTATACATCTATATCCACAGACATGTCTGTGTAACTGTTGTTTGTACATCTGTCTGTACAGACATGTCTATGTAACTGTTGTTTGTACATCTGTATGTACAGACATGTCTGTGTAACTGTTGTTTATACATCTGTCTGTACAGACATTTCTGTGTAACTGTTGTTTGTACATCTGTCTGTACAGACATGTCTATGTAACTGTTGTTTGTACATCTATATCCACAGACATGTCTGTGTAACTGTTGTTTGTACATTTATATCTACCGACATGTCTGTGTAACTGTTGTTTGTACATCTATATCTACCAGCATGGCCATGTAACTGTCAAAAATCCATTATGCATGAAATTTGAGAGAACCCTTCAGATAGTGATAAGTGATATACTTACAATAATGTGTTTACAGACAGACAAACCACAGACGAAAAGTAATTTGATGATGATTGGCTAAAAATACTTGTAACAAATACCATATTCGACCCAATAAGCATCCAGGGCGCTTAAAGCCACACTATATATGTAACTATCAACAAATTAAAGGTCAAGTTAGATTTTACCCCGATATTGTTAGTATTTGTAGATGTACTGGTTGAAATTAAGTTTCTGAATTATTATCGCTTGTCTTGACTTCGATTTAGTCATGTCTCTGCATGATTTACAACAAGATTTTTTCCCCCAACATTCTTCTAAATCACAAAACAAGAGGCCCAGAGGGCCTGTATCGCTCACCTGGTTTGTAATGCCAAGTAATATTCTGGATACAGGTTCATTGTTTATTTTCTGAAGAAATTTGAATATTTACCTCTAATTCCCCTATTGGGCCCCACCATTCCTGCCCCCTGGGGGTCAGAGCCAAAATTTATATAAGCTCTGTTCCCCTTCCCCCAAGGATGCTTGTGGCCAAATTTGGTTACAATCCATGCAGAACTCTATGACTAGTAGCGATTTATAGGATTTACCTTTATTTCCCCTATTGGGCCCCGCCCCTCCTGCCCCCAGGGGGTCAGAGCCAAAATTTATACAAGTTCTGTTCCCCTTCTCCCAAGGATGTTTGTGGCCAAATTTGGTCACAATCCATGCAGAACTCTAGGACAAGTAGGGATTTATAGGATTTACCTTTATTTCCCCTATTGGGCCCGCCCCTCCTGCCCCTGGGGTTCAGAGCCAAAATTTATACAAGTTCTGTTCCCCTTCCCCAAAGAATGTTTGTGGCTAAATTTGGTTACAATCCATGCAGAATTCTATGACTAGTAGCGATTTATAGGATTTACCTTTATTTCCCCTATTGGGCCCCGCCCCTCCTGCCCCCGGGGGGTCAGAGCCAAAATTTATACAAGTTCTGTTCCCCTTCTCCAAAGGATGTTTGTGGCCAAATTTGGTCACAATCCATGAAGAACTCTAGGACAAGCAGCGATTTATAGGATTTACCTTTATTTCCCATATTGGGCCCCGCCCCTCCTGCCCCCGGGGGGTCAGAGCCAAAATTTATACAAGTTCTGTTCCCCTTCTCCCAAGGATGTTTGTGGCCAAATTTGGTCACAATCCATGCAGAACTCTAGGACAAGTAGCGATTTATAGGATTTACCTTTATTTCCCCTATTGGGCCCCGCCCCTCCTGCCCCTGGGGGGTCAGAGCCAAAATGTATACAAGTTCTGTTCCCCTTCCCCAAAGAATGTTTGTGGCTAAATTTGGTTACAATCCATGCAGAATTCTATGACTAGTAGCGATTTATAGGATTTACCTTTATTTCCCCTATTGGGCCCCGCCCCTCCTGCCCCCAGGGGGTCAGAGCCAAAATTTATACAAGTTCTGTTCCCCTTCTCCCAAGGATGTTTGTGGCCAAATTTGGTCACGATCCATGCAGAACTCTAGGACAAGTAGCGATTTATAGGATTTACCTTTATTTCCCCTATTGGGCCCCGCCCCTCCTGCCCCCGGGGGGTCAGAGCCAAAATTTATACAAGTTCTGTTCCCCTTCCCCAAAGAATGTTTGTGGCCAAATTTGGTCACAATCCATGCAGAACTCTAGGACAAGTAGCGATTTATAGGATTTACCTTTATTTCCCCTATTGGGCCCCGCCCCTCCTGCCCCCCGGGGCTCAGAGCCAAAATTTATACAAGTTCTGTTTCCCTTCCCCAAGGATGCTTGTGGCCAAATTTGGTTACAATCCATGCAGAACTCTATGACTAGTAGCGATTTATAGGATTTACCTTTATTTCCCCTATTGGGCCCCGCCCCTCCTGCCCCCGGGGGATCAGAGCCAAATTTTATACAAGTTCTGTTCCCCTTCCCAAAAGAATGTTTGTGGCCAAATTTGGTTACAATCCATGAAGAACTCTATGACTAGTAGCGATTTATAGGATTTACCTTTATTTCCTATATTGGGCCCCGCCCCTCCTGCCCCCAGGGGGTCAGAGCCAAAATTTATACAAGTTCTGTTCCACTTCTCCTAAGGATGTTTGTGGCCAAATTTGTTCACAATCCATGCAGAACTCTAGGACAAGTAGCGATTTATAGGATTTACCTTTATTTCCCCTATTGGGCCCCGCCCCTCCTGCCCCCGGGGGCTCAGAGCCAAAATTTATACAAGTTCTGTTCCCCTTCCCCCAAGGATGCTTGTGGCCAAATTTGGTTACAATCCATGCAGAACTCTATGACTAGTAGCGATTTATAGGATTTACCTTTATTTCCCCTATTGGGCCCCGCCCCTCCTGCCCCCAGGGGCTCAGAGCCAAAATTTATACAAGTTCTGTTCCCCTTCCCCCAAGGATGTTTGTGGCCAAATTTGGTCACAATCCATGCAGAACTCTATGACTAGTAGCGATTTAAAGGAAATGTTGACGGACAGACAGACGGACGGACGGACGACGGACGACGGACGACGGACGCCGCGCCATGGCATAAGCTCACCGGCCCTTCGGGCCAGGTGAGCTAAAAATTAAGACAGATATGGATATTAGGACTTTAAAATAATGAAGCAAATGGACAAGACTTTCATAAAAGTTATTCTAAGAAATAAGCCATTAATCAATCTGCAAAAGAAATCAGTAAGGAAACCAACAAAAATTTTATATTTTGAGTATGAATTTAATTCAAAGTACATGTAAGTGAAATTGGGGCCTTAAAAGAGTCGGAGAGGCACTTATAGAGATGGGGCGCTTATTGGGTCAATTAAGGCATCTGAAATTTTCTCATTCAACCAAGGCTGTTACCTTTCATAATCTTTAAAGCAATCAATTTTCAATTAAAATTGAATATTGATCAAACATTACCAGTAATACAAACCATAATTTCTCCATCAGACCTAAATGCTTACCAACAAACCTGAAATAAGAAACAAAAAGGTATGACATGTTATAAAGATAATTAAATCATGATGGTTTACTGAAAAATGCAAACACAGTTCAAACTATTCAATCTCAATGTAATGTGTTGACTTATAAGTCAGCAACCATTCAACTTTTTCAGCCCTTTTACTTCCTCATCTGTTACCATGAAGGATATGAATCTGTATTACATTAATTGTACATGGTATATAGATCAGCTTGTCATTGAATTCTGTGAGCAATACGGTATACCAATAAACAAACATCTTGAAACAATGTATCAATATCTTATAAACTAGTACCCTGCAGTCAAGAAGGCTCTGAGCGATATGAATAACACAAAACTTGAGTTCCTTTGAGATAGAATGTAATCTTATGATGTGAATTGAATATTAATTATAACAATCAATTAAGCAAGCATATTATCATTTAATTTAGTAATTGGTTCAATATTATACAATGACAGAAGAAATCTTACCAAGAAAGTGAGTCTTGCTCAAACTCTGAATGTGGATATTACCGGTAAGTAATGTCAAAAACTCTGAAACATTAAATTAAGATACAAACATCCACGTCAATCTTTCAAAATTCAAAATTTGTTGAACTTTTTTATTGTAAAAAGGCATTTCATTTTCTTAGAATACTACTACTTACAACAGAAGTTTGTCTGCAAGCATTTTATTTTACTTGTTTTATATTATGTTTGTGTAACTGTTGTTTCTACATCTGTCTGTACAGACATGTCTGTGTAACTGTTGTTTGTACATCTGTCTGTACAGACATGTCTATGTAACTGTTGTTTGTACATCTATATTTAAAGACATGTCTGTGTAACTGTTGTTTGTACATCTGTCTGTACAGACATGTCTATGTAACTGTTGTTTGTACATCTATATCCACAGACATGTCTGTGTAACTGTTGTTTGTACATTTATATCTACCGACATGTCTGTGTAACTGTTGTTTGTACATCTATATCTACCAGCATGGCCATGTAACTGTCAAAAATCCATTATGCATGAAATTTGAGAGAACCCTTCAGATAGTGATAAGTGATATACTTACAATAATGTGTTTACAGACAGACAAACCACAGACGAAAGGTAATTTGATGATGATTGGCTAAAAATACTTGTAACAAATACCATATTCGACCCAATAAGCATCCAGGGTGCTTAAAGCCACACTATATATGTAACTATCAACAAATTAAAGGTCAAGTTAGATTTTACCCCGATATTGTTAGTATTTGTAGATGTACTAGTTGAAATTAAGCTTCTGAATTATTATCACTTGTCTTGACTTCGATTTAGTCATGTCTCTGCATGATTTACAACAAGATTTTTTCCCCCAACATTCTTCTAAATCACAAAATAATTAAGACAGTTATGGATATTAGGACTTTAAAATAATGAAGCAAATTGACAAGACTTTCATAAAAATTATTCTAAGAAATAAGCCATTAATCAATCTGCAAAAGAAATCAGTAAGGAAACCAACAAAAATTTTATATTTTGAGTATGAATTTAATTCAAAGTAAGTGAAATTGGAGCCTTAAAAAAGTCGGAGAGGCACTTATAGAGATGGGGCGCTTATTGGGTCAATTAAGGCATCTGAAATTTTCTCATTCAACCAAGGCTGTTACCTTTCATAATCTTTAAAGCAATCAATTTTCAATTAAAATTGAATATTGATCAAACATTACCAGTAATACAAACCATAATTTCTCCATCAGACCTAAATGCTTACCAACAAACCTGAAATAAGAAACAAAAAGGTATGACGTGTTATAAAGATAATTAAATCATGATGGTTTACTGAAAAATGCAAACACAGTTCAAACTATTCAATCTCAATGTAATGTGTTGACTTATAAGTCAGCAACCATTCAACTTTTTCAGCCCTTTTACTTCCTCATCTGTTACCATGAAGGATATGAATCTGTATTACATTAATTGTACATGGTATATAGATCAGCTTGTCATTGAATTCTGTCAGCAATACGGTATACCAATAAACAAACATCTTGAAACAATGTATCAATATCTTATAAACTAGTACCCTGCAGTCAAGAAGGCTCTGAGCGATATGAATAACACAAAACTTGAGTTCCTTTGAGATAGAATGTAATCTTATGATGTGAATTGAATATTAATTATAACAATCAATTAAGCAAGCATATTATCATTTAATTTAGTAATTGGTTCAATATTATACAATGACAGAAGAAATCTTACCAAGAAAGTGAGTCTTGCTCAAACTCTGAATGTGGATATTACCGTAAGTAATGTCAAAAACTCTGAAACATTAAATTAAGATACAAACATCCACGTCAATCTTTCAAAATTCAAAATTTGTTGAATTTTTTTTTGTAAATAGGCATTTCATTTTCTTAGAATACTACTACTTACAACAGAAGTTTGTCTATAAATACATAAAACTATACGAAATACTGTAGGGTGTATTTAAATATTCAATAAGTACAGTAGATGATATGTTTTGTTTTTTTATTATCAAAGTCATATAATATTGGCTAGAACAGGTTTTGTCTTGGTGTACATAATTATTAATTTTTTGATAAGTAGTGTGGTTATTCCCCGTGACTAGCTATAGTAACTATGCACAATTTTTACACAAACAGGTAAAATAGTCTTCTCAATTTTTGTCTATAAGCATAAAAAGTGTATCTTGAACAAGTTTCAGTGTACTGTTTGACATTAATTTTCAAAATCCACAAGAATTCAGTGAATAGCCCTAAAATATAGGTTTGGGTTTTATTATTTTAACGTTCTAATGAGCATAAACAGCCAGGGTCATGTAAGGACATGCAAAGTTTGTTGGTGGAGGAAAGCCAGAGTACCCAGAGAAAAACCACGGACGAGCGGCCAGTACCCAGTAACGTAAATATTTTTTCTAAACCTCTGTTCATGCTTTCTGTTCAGATGCAAATTTAAAGAGTACTTGATCAAGTTTCCGCTAACAGAAAAGCAATACCTTAGTCTCACCTTCCTCGAATATAGTCAATGGCAAGATCATACTTGGACAATACGTCAACCTTATTAATTCTTGACCATAAAAAGTGTTTTGTGGCCATTTTGAATCAAGGGTCCATATTTATTATTGATTTGGTATTATTATTTAACATCCTATCAAAAGCCAGCTAGGGCCTTTTAAGGACATGTCACTGTCAGATATGTTGGTGAAGGAAAGCCAGAGTACCCACAGAAAAGCCACCAATCAGCAAAGCAGTCGGTACTTGGCAACTGCTCCACATGGGATTCGAACTCGAGTGAAACGGTTAATCGCAATGCAGTTGAACGGCGGAATATTTCCTTCCGTTCAATACACAGTAATGTTGTTGGAATTACAATACATCCTGTACAGAAAAAGCTAACCAAAGCTCATGAGAAGCACATGAGCTTCACATAAGAATGATGTTAGAATCCTATGCAAATTAGGTGAGCGAAGTAATGATTATGCAAACCATTAAAAAAATGTCTGCAAGCATTTTATTTTACTTGTTTTATATCACTTACCTACATTTAAAATATCAAATTCACAGCAAGACATTATTTTTTTCACATACATGTATAAATATTATATGGCCTTTTCGAAGAAAAAAATTATATGGCAAGCCTACAAATTATGAATTTGACATCTTATGAGTGGTAAAGTAGATATTCAGAATGGTTGTTATGTTTCTTTTGGACAAAACAAAGATATCATTTATGCATGTATACAATTAAAATAATTGGAAACCTACAACAAAGTATAGAAAATTGAGTGAACGTATGAGGCACTGCTCCACAAGCACACATGGGGTCCATTTCGTACCCGGCCGAAAGGTATAGTAGTCCGGGTATGTTTATTGCGATTTCGTATTTTAGATATTTTATGCATTGATACCAGTATAGTGTGTGCCACAGAAGCTACGTGATAATTTGGCTAGGCGATTGGGTGCCGTAGCTCGTGAACAAGCATGCATGTATATACTGAAACACATTTCAGAATGATTTAGATGATAGTAAAACTTTAACTTAAGTATAAAAATTGGAACATTTTCAACTTACCATTATGTACCTAAAACCAAATACTCTTTTTACACAATCTATTTGTGATGAAATAATGATCGATGCTTTGACAAGGTAACAGTTACAAACTGAAGGGAAGTACAGTTGACTGACTAATAATCGAACAATTTGGACCCATAATTCCGGAATTAACAAAAACGCATATACAGTCACTCAAATTGATTGAGATGAATTTCCATCATCACAAATTAGCAGTAAAATACCATACCGACACATGTATAAGTCTTACTATAAGGAATGTTGTAGAGTAGCGGGGAGAAGCAACATACATGCATGTCAATGATTATGAAACATACCAGTCAGTGATTTTTTTAGGTACATTTGGGGTCGAATAAATGCCCCTTCCTCTAGAGAAATTTTGCTGTATTTTCCCAATTTCATGTAAATATTTTCCCAGATAAAGAAAAACTCCTGTGATGGAACCAAATATTGTTAGCCGTACGGGCGAGAGCAGTGACCCCGGACTTATAATTACTGGTCCGCCACAGCGAACATGCTAGAAGTTGACCGTATCACTATGTAAACCTGCTAACAGTAATTTAGTAAACGTGTACTACAGTGTATGGAAGCGTCAAGAAAAGGGGGCAACAGGCCTGGGCAGAACGTCAGGTTATCGGGGCATGGAGTCAGGTAGAGGCCTAAAAAGAGCATGGCGCGATGCCATGTTAATCGGGGCCACAGGTAACCCACAGATGTGGGGAATACTAGCCTACTATACTAGTACTATGAATCCATAAAATACTAACCAAAAATGGAGCTATCCTTTTCCAATATAATTTCGGATCTTGAGAAAGGCAAATTAGAAAGAACGTCTCAGTGTAGGCTAGTAGGCCACTCAATTATGTTTTGCAAAAATGGCGCTGTACGCAACTATGTTTTGCAAATGTGCAAAAAAATCGGATCACCTTAAGATTTTCTGCAAAACTAGTGGAGTTCCAGATGGGGTGCTGGAATTATTATCAGAGTTGCTTCCCTTTGTACATTATAATGCCTACTTACGATAATCTATTTGCTAAGTTTAAGGCGATTTAGTTACGATAAGGCAAGATTTTGTAATATTGAACCCATAGTTCCAAAATGCGCGGTGTGCGATAAACTGTATCGCAGATCGCACAGTTGCTTGGGCGCGCGCTTTTAAATACATGTAGGTAACGTCATGTAACCCAGATTGGCACACATTTTTCTTATTTTTATGCATCTATTTGTCAGATTGTAAAATAATTCCATTTTTTGTACCAATCTTACAAATAGAGCCTATCATCTTTCTGTTGGTCTATGTTTGGAATTCTTCCTGCACGTGTGTCCATAAATAGCATCCTTGGATACATGTCTGGAACGCACCTGATATCAACCAGGTGCGGGTACCTAAATTGGCACACCCAGGTAAAAACTGTGAGCATAGAGAAATATCGGGATATTTCAAATATAATTTGACTTATATTGAAACTACAATACAAAAAACAACAATTATTGCCATTGAAAACTTTTCTCAATATTTATTTTTAGAATGATTTACGTCAAAATTAATGTAGTCAATACGCAGGTAAAATTTCATCTTTATGGTTATCAATTGCTTTTCTTACATGATTTTTACGACAATATCCATGCATATTTTGCCTTTTTAAGCAACATATAAATGGCATAAGGGAAGTAACTCTTGGATTTTTAAGTGCTATTCGAGCGCACCTTTCTTTCATTTCGCATGCGCACATTATCGCAAATGAAAATTTCCATACATGTATGTACTAGAAAATCGACATTTACTGAGGATAAAACAGCTCTGAACTATGAAACTACCAAATAACTGACAACTAAATTCATTAAATTTGTGTTCTAGACATATAATATACCATTTTTAGTTCCCACTTTTTATAATAGACTTTTAAGCGAAAAGAGGAAAACTAGAGTCATTGCACGGGGCAATATTTACCGTAACACTTGACTTCAGGTATTTTCTCAAGTTTATGGCTGTACAAAATTCCTCCTAGCTATGGTCATGTAGAAATATCACCATTAAAATATTTCATGATGATCAGGGAATAATTATAGCAAATTTCCAAAGTGAATTAAAACGGAAAAATTATTATCAAAAAGTGTGCCATTTTGGGTACGATCACCGTAAACACACAGGGGTCCAACTCAATGAAAATGGATGTTGTCATACATTTGTTTGTATTTGATGGATGAACTGATGAGTATACATGATATGTGATTTTTTTTCCAGAAAATACGATATTTGAAAATATTTTAAAAAAGATTTTTAATAATTTTTCATATCTCGTATTTTCTGGGGAAAAAAAATACATGACTGTCATGTGTACTCATCAGTCCGTCCACCAAATACAAAAACTGTATGACAACATCCATTTTCATTGAGTTGGACCCCTGTGCGTAAACAACGTTATTTATAAAAGTTACAGTTTTTGTCACTCACATCTCAACATCACCGTGGCACACCGGGTACGGATATTGCATCATGATTTGCTGTGGGGAGGCAGCATCATCTTAAATTTCCATTTAAAACAAAATACTTTTCTCTAGCTTTTTCCTTATTTTTTGTGTGGTGATGTTGTGTATGTAGTTGTATTAATGTGATGAGAAGCATTGTGTGGCCAAAGGGGAGATAATTTTAACTTTAATTGTACGAGTAATTCCCCTTGGTCTTCATATAAGAAAAGGAGAATGAACATGGACTTGGAACCAGATGTGTTCTTGTGTTGTGAAGAATCAAGATAGGTACATGTAGAGCATCTTCTCAAGGTCCAGATAGAGCCATAAACGTATATACAGTACATATACTGTATTCTCATTTAGCGGAATCAAATCTCTTAATAGATGGAAGGGAAAAAAAGCAATTAAAGAAATCATTTGTTCGATAACATTACTTATATCATTACATAAGTGGAAATCCCGTGTTTTGATCGCGATCAAATCTAGTTATTAATATTATTGATATTTTTGAAGAAAAAAAAATTCTTATAATTTGATCATCAGAAACAAATGATTTACAGACTAAATGCATGTACTCGAGGGTGATGTAAAAGTAAATAGTTTTAAATTGTGATTTGGAGGTTAAATGATGCTGAAATAATTGAAACTCTACTAACCAAGCTTGTATTCTATAATTGGCTAGATTCAATTATAATGTACTAAAAAGACATATTTTGGCCAAGCTTATTCTACAATTGGGTTGATTCAGTTACAATGTTAAGACTGATACATTGTAGCTCTCTCAATAGCTAGAACATATTATAGTTATATACACATAATTCAGAATATATATATATATATATATAGAGTTCTTGGGTTAGAGACCCTTAAGCCTGTGGCTGCTTTTTTTCTCCTTGCATTTTTTAGGTCAGACTGAGACAAAGTCTCAAGTGACCTATTCTAATCACTTGCGTGAGGCCATTAAGGTCTGTGACTGCATTTTTTCTTCTCTTACTATGAGTGCTTTACTGGGTGTCGGAGTAGAGCATTATTATCATTCTAAATTTCTTACAATTCATTTTATAAAATGTGAAACAGATTTTAAAACTTATTATTAAAGGGGAAACAATATTAATACAAAGAAAAGAATGATAGAATCATGTGTTTGCCATATTATTTAAAATTGTTTTTAAATTGAGTTTAGACCTAATGATAATCTTCGTCCCATAGGCTAGTTTAATCATAACAACATCCATGTATAACTATAAGTCAGAGCTAGACTTGTAAATATGTTTGTATATTGAACAAGTATAAGGCACAAATTAAGAACATCTAAAAGTATAGTCACACAATAAGTATTATTAATATTGCTTATTTTTAGCCCACCATCTGATTCAAATCGCCTTTCGTGTGTGGTTCTTTGTCCGTCTGTCCATCCCTCCTTTCTTCCATCCTTCCTGCCATCTTGGATTTTGATAGATAAAGTTTGTTACCACTATTTCTCAGAAAGTACTGAAGAGATCCTTCTCAAATTTCACATGTAGGCTCTGTTCCCTTAGGACCCTAGCTGTGCATATTGCATTAGGGGACTGATCGGTCAACAAGATAGGTGACAGGCCACCATCTTGGATTTTGACAATTGAAGTTTGTTACTGCTATTTCTCAGAAAGCACTGAAGGGATTTTTCTGAAATTTTCATAAGTAGTAATATGTAGTAAAAGTCTGAAAAGCAGAGAAAAGATCCCTCTTTCGTTTGCCAGACATAGATCATTCTTTGGTGGGCGCCAAGATCCCTCTAGGATCTCTTGTTGCTGCTTTGCATTTTAATTACAATCTTCTTTTTTTTTTTTTTTTTCAGACTTGCAAACTGATATCGTGTAAAATCATAACCTAGCACCAGTATCTCAAATAAGGGTAAGTATGAAAAAAATAGTTAAAAAAAAACCTTTGAATTTAAAAAAAAAAAAAAAAAAAAAAAAATTGTTTCTTGTTAATCTATCCAACCAGTTCCTACCTACCTTTCCCAAATCCACTCCCCAGGATCTTGCCAACTAACCCATACATTTGTACTAATCAAGATCACACTGGAGGTTTACTACCTTCTGTAATTTTTAAATTTCAGTTCTGTGACAATGGCCTTACCCGTGATTAAGACCTCTGTTCAGCGCTCTGGATCATTTTTACGTGTTGCTACATTCTCTCATTTCGTGTCTCGGTCAATCAGTGCTTCTTCTAGTAACTTATTATGTTGGAACTGTAAACAATCCAAATTTCAGTCTGAAACTTCAGTTTGTTCCTCAAAGACAGCATTGTCAACCAGAAATTGGAATTCTGTTTCTGTAGCAACAAGGAAGATGTCAGATTTCACAGGAAAAGACAAGGATTATATCTTCAGACAGGTAAGATTGCATGCTTACAGGTAGCTATATGACGTTTGATGTTTATTATGACTGTTAATTATAGTTGGAGAAGGGGTAGTTGTTATTAGGGATTTTGGACGGAAATGTTTAAAAGCATGCCCAATGTTTACTAAGTGTCATTCAAATGATGACAGATTAGACAAATCAAAGAGTCCGGATATGGGTTACATGTTTAATATTTTAGTTCATGAATGTACTGACCAATTAAACGAGCAGTGCTAAACCTAAGCTGCCCCAAAATGTATCTTATTCTGTAACGCTAAAGTTTTGCTGTGCCAGATGAAACAGCAGGTTAAAATGAAGGAACAGCTTCTTGTCAATAATTTTAAGGCCTAGAGACCTATATTTTTGAGCCAGTGACATGATGATATAAATGGCTTCCACATATATGACCTTGACATTTTTTGCAAGGTATGAGAGGTCACAAGTGTCAAATAGGTTAAATCTTTGAATGACTTGTCAATAACAATGAGGCCTAGAAACCTCATATTTGGCCTGTGGTATGCTGGTACAAAGGTATTTTATGGTTGTTCAAAAGAATGACATTGACCTTCATTCAAGGTCACAGAGGTCAAATAAGCTAAAATGTAATAACTTCTTATCAACAAAAGACAGGTGTAAACTCTAATATTGTTGGGTCTGTATCATGCTGGGATGAAGGACTAACAAGTTTGTTAAAATGAATAATCCTGACTCTTATTCAAGGTCACAGGTGTCAAATAAACCAATGTTTTTTAACTTCTTCTATTTAGAGGCAAATATTGGGCCTGTAGGATGCTGAGATGAGTGTCTGTTCAAATGTATGACCTTGACCTTCGACATTGACTTTCATGCAAGGTCACAGACGTCAGATAGTTTCAAATCTTTGAATGACTTCATGTCAATAACAAATAGGTATTGAGACCTTATATTTGGCCGATGACATGCTGAGATGAAAGGTTTCCAAATTTATTCAAATAAATGACATTTACATTAATTCTAGGTCACAGGGGTTAATAGACTAAAATCTGCAACTTCTTGTTACATGTAAATAAAAAGTAGCATAGCGACCAGATGTTTAGCCTCTACGTGATATGCTTTGATGAAGGCGCTTTCAAGTATGTTAAAATGGATGACCCTGACATTCATTTAAAGTTACTTTTGTAAAACATAGACAAATTTCAAAATTACTCCTCTTTGGCCTTGTTTCTTAATTTTAGGGGTTTCCATTGCGTATGGAAATCCTTATACATGTAGTTTAATATTGTTCTGATTTTAAGGATTTCCATTTTGAAAGAAAAACCTTATTGTTATTGTTTTCTTTTTTTTTTCAGTTTTTAGTTCTTATTTAGGATTTCCCTTTCAAATGGAAATTAGTTATTGTTCTGTTTTAAGGGATTTTTATTTGAGATGGAATCCCAATCGTGCTGATTTTTCATTTTCTCGTCAGAATTCAAAATTGCATGATATACATGTACCATAAATTGGGATATTTTGTCGTCGGGAAAATTTGCCGTTTTTGTATCAAATAGGGTGGTTAGATTTTGGTGCATTTAAATTTGGCGTTTCCCTTTGCCATGTGAATGTTCAGCGTATAGCTTAATTTGATCAAAAGAAAAAAAATCTGAAGAATGATTTTGTCTATACAAATAGATCCCACAACAATGAACAACTGACATGGTAGGTTTTGAAGCCTTATTGATATAAAGCATCCCCTGAAATATTGTTCTTCAATAAAAGTGATAAATAGTCACTATTAATTATATACATGTTTGCACAAAAGAAAGACTCGCATAAGTTACTTTTTTCCGTTTAACAGCACATACCTGAAATGTATGTTTATGTATTGTTATCGAGTAATTTACCGAGAGTACATGTTCGCATACCTTATACATTTTATTTAGATGTATCGGTAGTTATACAAAAAAATAAATACGTAGTCAAATTTTGGTATGTTAAATTTTGGCGTTTTCATGCCCAACGCCAAATAAGCCAAAATATGACCACATCCAACATATCCCAATTTACGGTAATCTACAACTATTTTCATGACAATGTCAACTTATGTTGGCTAAAAAAGCGCTTCTTTAAGATGCCTTAGACACTAATAGATATAATGGCGTGATTATTTGATGACAGATATATATGCACCGAACTCTGTGGACTTACTAAAGTGAAATGTACAAGTTTTTGCATATTTTGCCAAAATTTACATACATAATGTACAACACAACAAACTACTACTCAAAAATGATACATAAGTTTAGGGCTGATTGTTACATGAACGAATAACAGAAAGGAGAAACCAGCAGCTAAATTCAAAACACAATTTAATTATATATACAATATTATACAGAGATGGTTTACAATATCTAAAGTAATTGGTGGTGGTACAAGACTAGTACGATGATTTAAAGTGTTACTTATCTGTATGCGAATGTCCTGGTATAATCCTTGATCCTTCCAGGTTTCAAATTAACAATAATCACAAATCCACAAGGAAATTGAATGTCCACCGATGATTTGTAAAGTTCCAGGCAATATGAAAAAATCCACACAAAGTGTTGTAATAATCCACAGATAAAGTCACAATAGCTCTCCCAATAGAATCTTATATGGCGCTGTACAATTCTTGATATGTCTTATTACAGGTCTCATTACAGTTCTGATTAGCCTTGGACAGCTGGAGTATATATAGCTAAACCGTAATTCAAGAATATTGGAGAACCTTCTACTTCTAGAAATATCTAACTAAAAACAGTAAACAAGTAAACACACATAACTTTCTGGAAATAGATCATTCTAGATCTCTACTTAAAATCAACATGTTTACAAACATATTTGTTTATACATGATTAAATTCTAGAAAGTTCTATAACCTAAATCAATGATATGACCTTCATAGGATGTATTGATAAAAAAAGCTATAGGAGTTATCTCCCTTATCTCATAACTACATGTATTTAGTGTCATACATAACACACCCCTCCTTAAAGAAAAGAAAGTTTTCTTGAAAAGGAAACTTTCTTGACATATCAAGTAATATTTAAATCCTTGATAAAGCATCAGCTAGAATATTGTCTTTCCCTTTGATATGTTTGATGTCAAGATTGTACTCTTGCAAAGTCAAACTCCACCTGAGAATTCTTTGATTTTTGTTTTTCATTTTCCCAATGAATGTCAAAGGGTTGTGGTCGGTGAAGACCAACACAGGCACAACTGTAGTGCATAGATACACATCAAATTGGTTCAAGGCCAAAATCAATGCTAAGCATTCTTTCTCAATGGTGGAATAATTTCTCTGGTGGTTGTCAAACTTTTTCGAGAAATAACAAAGTGGATGATCAATTTGTTCAGAACCTTCTTGCATCAAAATAGCACCAACACCTACATCGCTGGCGTCAACAAACAGTTTAAACTGTATTAAAATCTGGAGCAGTCAGAACTGGTGAGTTTGATAGTATGGCTTTCAATTTCTCAAAGGCAGACTTACATTCGTCTGACCAGACAAATTTGACATTTTTCTTTAACAAAGCAGTAAGTGGAGCTGCTATAACAGAGAAATTTTGACAAAATTTTCTGTAGTATCCAGCCATACCAAGAAACCTCATCAGCTCTCTCTTGCCTCCAGGAGCTGGAAAATCTATAATTGATTCTACTTTGGCCTGAACAGGTTTAACCTGCCCCTGTCCTACAACATGGCCTAAAAATTCAACAGTTGCATGACAAAATTCACATTTCAATAAGTTTACAGTCAATTTCATGGTAGTGAGTCTTTCGAAGAATTCACGAATCCCGCGTAGATGGTCTTCCCACGTGTCGTGGTAGTTGATGACGTCATCAATGTATCCATCACAGCCTTCCAGGTCTGATATCACGCTGTTAAGAAGACGTTGAAATGTTGCCGGGGCATTCTTCATACCAAATGGCATAACTTTGTACTGGTACAAACCTTGCGAGGTTACAAATGCCGACACTTCTTTAGCTCTTTCTGTTAATGGCACCTGCCAATATCCTTTCAACAGGTCAAACTTGCTTACGTACTTGGCTTTGCCAACTTTGTCAATACATGAGTCAATCCTTGGAATTGGATAAGAGTCTGTTTTACTGACAGAGTTTACTTTTCTGAAGTCAGTACAGAACCGGTATGTCTTGTCTGGCTTTGGCACCAGAACACATGGAGAGCTCCATTCACTTTTGCTTGGTTCAATAATATCATTGTCCAACATGTATTGAATTTCTTTCTTTAAGTGTTCTTCTTTCAAAGGATTGACACGGTAAGGATGTTGCTTGACAGGTGGCGCATCGCCTACATCCACGTCGTGATAGATAGCATCTGTTTTGCCTGGTGTATCCGGAAACAAATGTTTATACTCAAGTATCAAATCTTTAAGTTCATTGCGTTCATTTTCCGATAGATGACATAGTTTCTTGTCCAAGTTCGCGAGCACATCTGAGTTCCGTAACTTAACACCACAGTCTAAACCTACATCTTGTACACCACCATCTAAGTCTAATTTACAAATATCAGCTGTACTTTCACTTTGTGATGGTACAGAGGCCAAAGTAGCAATAGGTTGAGAGGTCTTGCTCTCTTCTCTATCTACATATTTCTTAAGCATATTAACATGACATAATTGAGTTTTCTTGCGCCTCCCTGGAGTTTGTACAATGTAGTTAACATCATCGACCTTTTTCTCAACAACATAAGGTCCAAAATATCTAGCTTGCAAAGGCTGACCCGGTATTGGTAATAGAGCCAAAATTTTGTCACCTGGATCAAAACTTCTTGCACGGGCATCTTTATCATACCATGTTTTCATTTTGGTTTGAGTAACGGCCAAATTTTCTTTTGCCAGTTCACATGCCCTTGTCAACCTTTGCTTAAAGTTAGACACATACTCTAAGAGATTAACTTTAGAATCTTCGTCCAAAATTTTGTCTTTCAAAATTTTCAAAGGACCACGTACAGTATGTCCAAACACAAGTTCAAAGGGACTGAAGCCAAGAGATTCTTGTACAGATTCTCTAACGCCAAACAACAACATGTGTATACCTTCGTCCCAATCTCTTTTTGTTTTCAAAACAATAAGATCTCATCATATTCTTCAATGTCTGATGAAAACGTTCTAAAGCACCCTGAGACTCTGGATGATAAGCACTAGACTTATACTGCTTGATCTGGAGCTGGTACATGACTTGTTGAAAAATACCAGACATGAAATTCGAACCTTGGTCCGATTGGACAGCTTTTGGAAGACCAACCAATGTAAAGAATTTAACCAAAGCCTTGACTATGTTAGGGGCTTTAATATTCCTGAGTGGAATGGCTTCAGGAAAGCGTGTGGAAGCACACATAATAGTTAAAAGATACTCATTCCCAGACTTAGTTTTGGGTAGAGGACCTACACAGTCTATAATGACTCTACTAAATGGTTCCTCAAATGCTGGAATGGGGTGCAAAGGTGCAACAGGGATTTTCTGATTAGGTTTCCCTACCACCTGACAAGTATGACAAGACCTACAAAAATCAGCCACATCCCGTTTCAACTTGGGCCAAAAGAAGTGATCTAAGATCCTGTTATAAGTCTTGGTCACACCTAAATGCCCTGCCATAGGTACATCATGAGACAAACTCAGAATATCTTGCCTATACCTCGGTGGGACAACTATTTGATTGACAACCTTCCAGTCTTCCTCGGGAGACACATCAGGGGGGCGCCACTTGCGCATCAACACACCTGACCTACGGAAGTAACAAACCGGGACTTTCTCCGCCTCTTCCTCACTCAAAGCCCGATCACACAGTAAGGAGATTTTCAGGATCTTTTTCCTGTTCTACTATAAGCTCCTCTCTAGACAAAGATGATTTGCTCATCATGTCAGACAAAGAAGTACCCTTGTTAGGAACAACTCTATCACTATCAAAGTCTACAGGATTGCTCAAAAGATCACACTTGCTCCCGACATCCTCTATATCATGAGCCAAGAAAGTGTCACCTAACCCTGGACTATAATGATCCTCAACTACTGCAACATCAGAAACCTTCTTACTCATTGAACGAGTTACAGCACAAGAAGGGAAAATACCAGGAAATTCCTGTTGAATAGACTCAGCATCATCTGTTTTATCTGGAATACTGGACACTAAGGGATCTACCCTAACTTTCTCTCCAGCCAAGTCATTGCCTAAAATGAGCGACACGCCCTCTATGGGAAGTTCCGGTCTAACACCAATGGTGACAGGCCCAGTAACCAAGTCTGACTTTAAATAAACAGAATGGAGAGGCACATTAACAAAACCTAACTCTACACCTTGAAGCAAAACACTACTACCACATGAGGTCTCCTCAGACAAAGGCACTACGCCATCTAATATCAAAGAATGAGAAGCCCCAGTATCTCGCAAAATCTTCACAGGTTTCAAGTTGGTAATATCACTAGTAAGTGAAACAAAACCTTCAGAAATGAAGGGAGAGTACTTCTCCAAGACACTATCAGACTCTGAGCTCTTAATCTCAACAGACACTTTAGAATCTTCCACAATATCACTAAGTTTCTGACTAGGCTTTGACATAGCTAACACAGAAGGAACTGACTGTTTACGCCTTTGCTCCTTACGCTGGAGAGAATAACATTCAGACATAGTATGCCCTACTTTCTTGCAGTAATTACAAACAGGACCAGAAGGAGACCCCACACCTACCCTATCATCTGTTTTAGAAGCAGACTTAGTTTTATCACCTAATTTAGGTTTGTCGTAGGAAGGGCCACTAAAGGTTGGGTTCCTAGGCTGACCAAATTTACTAGTACCTGTGGTACTGTTTTTGTCTTGAGAACTGTTTTTAACAAATGAGCCTTTGTGGGTGAGAGCGTAATCATCAGCCATTGTAGCTGCTTCACTAAGGGTTTCAACTTTTCTCTCATCTAAATGAGTTTTTATGTTTGTGTGGACACAACGTTTAAACTCCTCTATCAACAATAATTGCCTCAATTTACCGAAATCCTCATCAATTTCTTTAGAATCACACCACCTATTAAATAATTGTTCTTTTTCTCTGGCAAATTCTACATGAGTTTGTTCATCTCTCTTTCTCGAGTTTCGAAATTTCTGGCGGTAAGCCTCAGGAACTAACTCATAAGCTTTCAAAATAGCTTTCTTGACTACTTGGTAATTTGAAATCTCATCTACAGATAAAGAAGGAAATTTGTCTCTAGCTTTACCAATCAAGACACTTTGAAGAAGCATTGTAAGCTTATCTTCAGGCCATTTCATACTATCAGCTATTTTCTCAAAATGCAGAAAATACTTGTCAACTTCTTTCTCTTGAAAAGGAGGAACTAACCTAATGTTTCTACTGACATCAAAACCTCTGTTTCCTTGTAAACCCCTAAAAGTTAGATTACTTGAACTGTCTTGAGAAGCTAGCTCTAATTCTTTCATTCTAAGTTCTGTTTCAGCTTGAATTTTCTGCTTCTCTAGCTCTAACATCTGATCTCTCTCAATCTCTTTTTCTTTTAATTCTCTTTCAATTTCTTTTTCTCTTAACTCTTTTTCTATTTCCATTTGTCTTAGTTTCATTTCATGTTCAAGTTCCATTTGTCTAATTTGAATTTCTGAGCTGACTGTTTCCTCTATACTATCTAATGCACTAGAGTCAAATTTGTCATTGTCAACAAAATATCTTATAATTACATTCCTAATTTCAGCTTTCCTCAAATTAGTTTTGATAGTAAGGCCTAAATGTTTACCCAATAACAGTAAATCCTTCTTACTAACTTGCAAAAGAACTTCCAGGGATGGCGCTTTAACAAACTGTTCTACCTGCATAGTAGTCATATTTATCTAGCTGTTGGTTTCAAATGTAAACTCAAAGTTTGTACACAAATTTTGAAAATTTCTTAATTAATTTTTCAAAGTTAGATTTCACAAATTGAATATCGATCTCGGACACGAGCCCCCAATTCTGTTACATGAACGAATAACAGAAAGGAGAAACCAGCAGCTAAATTCAAAACACAATTTAATTATATATACAATATTATACAGAGATGGTTTACAATATCTAAAGTAATTGGTGGTGGTACAAGACTAGTACGATGATTTAAAGTGTTACTTATCTGTATGCGAATGTCCTGGTATAATCCTTGATCCTTCCAGGTTTCAAATTAACAATAATCACAAATCCACAAGGAAATTGAATGTCCACCGATGATTTGTAAAGTTCCAGGCAATATGAAAAAAATCCACACAAAGTGTTGTAATAATCCACAGATAAAGTCACAATAGCTCTCCCAATAGAATCTTATATGGCGCTGTACAATTCTTGATATGTCTTATTACAGGTCTCATTACAGTTCTGATTAGCCTTGGACAGCTGGAGTATATATAGCTAAACCGTAATTCAAGAATATTGGAGAACCTTCTACTTCTAGAAATATCTAACTAAAAACAGTAAACAAGTAAACACACATAACTTTCTGGAAATAGATCATTCTAGATCTCTACTTAAAATCAACATGTTTACAAACATATTTGTTTATACATGATTAAATTCTAGAAAGTTCTATAACCTAAATCAATGATATGACCTTCATAGGATGTATTGATAAAAAAAGCTATAGGAGTTATCTCCCTTATCTCATAACTACATGTATTTAGTGTCATACATAACAATACAGTCTAAAGCATATTAGTTGATACTTTTTACCACCTTAGTTATGTTCAAGAGCACATAAGAAGTGATGTTTAGGCACATAAAATGCCACTAGTTTAAACAAGGTAAGATAACCTTAGGATTGTGCTCAGACATTGATGTCCATGTACAATGTATAAACACATACAATCCTAGGTCACTTTACTGAAATATGACAAATATCATGGACATTTTCAAAGTCTAATTCTGTTTTTCTATTTGCAGTTACTGGACTACAAGTCCTTTACATACACCTACCTTTTAGCTGACCCAGATACCAAGGAAGCTGTACTTATTGACCCTGTGTATGAGCTCGTCGACAGAGATCTCAACCTAGTCAAGTCCCTTGGCCTCAATCTGAAATTCGCAAGTATGAAATGAGTTTTAATTTGAATTTTTAATTTGAATTAAAATTTGGTCTTTTCAAATTTATTTGTTATGTCTTTGGTAAAATTACTAGTAGACGTAATAGATTTAGCATACTTTATATGTGTTCATTCAAATGTGTAGATCAATTTTAAAATGCATTCAGTAGATAATCATTTATGCATGAATTATTACATTTAGGTTCATACATGTAATACCAAGTGACTGTATTAGGTTATAATCATTCCAAGCTGATTAGATTAATTTCAAATTTGATATACACCGTGTAAATTGATATATATATTGACTTTTGATATAATGTCGTTTTTCTCTGCCTCTAGTTAACACCCATGTCCACGCTGACCATGTGACAGGAACGGGGGAAATCAAAAAGAAGCTACCGTCCTGTAAGAGTGTTATCACAGACATCAGTGGGGCCAGCGCTGACATTAAAACAGACGAAGGGTCTAAGGTGGAGTTTGGAAAGTTTGCACTAGAAGTATTGAAGACCCCTGGACACACCAACGGTAAGTGTGTTTTTAGGAGGGGGTTAAAATCAGACCAGGTATTCAATCACTGGTTCAGATTTCCAGTGGTGGAGAAATATACCACTAAAATAAATATTAGACACCGCAGACTACTGTACCTTGATCTTGACTAGAACTATGTCAGAAACACAGTGGACTACTAATAACATTTCCTGTGCTTCTGTCTATGTATATTTATAATGAATTAAAGTTCCTGTTACCACCTCTTAATAACATAGGGTACACCATTGTCTATAAAACTGCTGTAGGTTTGACTTGATTGGGACTTGATGTATTTTGCGCAGGCTATATTGTTTTCAGAATGTAGTATGCTTTTACGGATGATTCAATGTGATATCAATATAAAATTATGCTTTTTTTGCTGCTACCACAAAAGGAAACGATAACAATTTTCAACGATCACCTTAAACCTGCTTACCACATATATTAAGGGTGCATACGGATATACATGGAATGTTGATCTACATTGACCTTAGTTATGGGCAAGATAGAGGATATTGAAGTGGTTTCAACCATGATTATAACCATAGCAAGGAATATAGAAAATTCTAGTGATGTGTGTGGACATGTCTGACTTGTAGGTTGCTGTACTTATGTTTGGCGTGAGAAGGGCATGGCTTTCACCGGTGATGCTGTTCTCATACGTGGCTGTGGACGCACAGACTTCCAGGAAGGTTAGTTGAAAATAGTATTACTGAATTATTGTTTATGTTTGGCATTTATGTTAAATGATTATAAGAGCTTATATCTATTATGATATTTTGACAAAAATAGCATTTTGAAGACAAGTTATGACACGTAGTGCAATAGCTGAAACATCTCATATGTGTCACCTCCAACCATTGCATAGGGAGGAGTGATGCAGGCATAGAATATGCATGATCATCATGTTATGTCTGATCTAGTCCATATTTCAATAGGGGACAGGTGAACTACACCTTCAAGATATTTCTCATGTAGTCACAACTATGGTTAGTATTCTACACATACATGTACACTACACTATATCTATGTAAGAAGGCACCATGTATGCCGTATTAATAAACCACATGTAAATAATTCTATGGTGCTGTACTGATTTAAAAAAGATAAATGTCAACAAAGACTAAATACTTCATGTGTTGGGTGTATGATTCCAGGCAGTGCAGCCACACTGTACGATTCTGTCCACTCCAAGATCTTCTCACTACCTCCAAACTTCTTGCTTTACCCAGCTCACGACTATACAGGTAATTAACATATATCGAAAGTGGAAGTCTGTACCTTAAATTAATACTGCCATTCCATAGGTTATATAATTACGTTTTACATAGTATTTAACAAAGGAGCAAAATAATCTTAAAGCTATATATCTTTGACATTACTATTTGACTGCGCAAGAATCGATAGCAAAGATTTTTTTAAAGAAATGGGCGTAAAAACAAAGAATCTTAACCTTAACCATGTAAGATGTGATTTTCTTTTTTAAGTATGTAGAAAATCGTGAAATGTTTAAAGTGATTAAGCTTCTAGAATGCTGGCAATGATTTTTGGTAATGCATTGTCTTTGATTTGTTTTGAAAACTTTCGATATGCTTGGTGGTTTTGTAGGTCAAACAGTTACCACAGTGGCAGAAGAGAAATCCATGAACCCTCGTCTGTCCAAGTCGAAGGAGGCATTTATAGAGATTATGACCAGCCTCAATCTCCCCTACCCTAAACAGATTGGTAAGTCTTGCTTGTACTATCCAACACTACATGAACAATAGGCCCACATAAGTACAATCCACGTTCAAATTACATTTAACTCGATCTTGGACTAATCATTTGCCATTGAAAGATTTCCTGCAAATTATTTTTTCGTTGAAAGTGTTTTCCATTAAAACTTGAGACCCAACCAAAATCAAAGACAAGTTGACTACACCTGTTTGATAAGGGATGTGGAACTCATGTACATTTACGTTCTTCATTATTGGTAACATACATTATGTGGCAGTCACAAAATTGGAGAAAAAAAGAAGATTATGAGATACTGTATATAATAATATTAATATCACATAACCTGATACCTGTTTAGAAAGAAACAATTTGTTTTTGTGCTAATCACTCCACTTTGGATTGAAAGATAAAAGCTATTATTACAATTTTTATCATGTTTATTGATGTTCTTCATGTTTATATGTTATCATCAGATCGTGCGCTGCCTGCTAACCTAGTGTGTGGAGTGTTTGATACCGAATAGACCAACGAAGTACAAATATTTCCATGAAACCATGGCAGCAACAGCTAATACTTACTCTAGATAATGCTGTGGTGTTTGACTCAGCATGGAGAATGGACTCATGATTGACTTAGTGTGATTTAGACTCAGTGTGTGGAGTTGACTCAATGTTGATTGGATGCCCTCGAACAAGCCATATTTTACAGAAGAAATATATATTATACATATAACCAAAGTTTGAAACAGGTTAAATATATAATTACCTAGTACAATTGAGATTGTAAATGTATTTGTTGGTTGTATTATATGCTTATGTTTACGTTGTCTTTCAAGAATATAAAAACATGAAAATGATATTGATTGTATCAGGACATAAATTGTTGACATATACCATTTAAATCAAAATGTAATTTATATTTTATGTGAAGATATTTGAAGGTATTTTCAGTACGTTTGTTTTTAAATGAAATTTTAAAAAAAAAATGAAATAGTCTTTATTTAATGTTAATAAATACATGTATCATCATATTTGATAGAGGTTTGCTAATTAATTAAAACACCACATTATCACAATCAGGAAGAGAAATGAAAACAAGCTTTTATCTGTAAGTTAGCTTTTTCGTATCATGATATCAACCAACGGATGATTTATCTTTATATGTATAAAATACAAAAAAATGCATACTTGCCTTACCATTATAAGTTTGAATATACTCAGTAATCACTCATAGATCGTCATCTTTGACAAATCTTAGACCGATCTTGAACCGTTTGCATGTTCTCTTTTGCTTAAAATGCATGTTTACTGTGCAAAGATTATATCAGCATTTCCTGGTGGCATCATTTTTGTTTTCGGCACTAAACTCATAACAAGTACTATCAATGCAAATTTATACTGGTAATGTATCGTGTGTTATTTATGCACGATACCTAATACATGTATTTGACAATTGTAGAATAGTCTCTTTGCCTTATTCGTTTTCTTGAAATCTGCATTAATACATGTATAATTTCACATTGCGGCATTATTCTTTTGTTAATTTTTTTTGAAAAGGACATTCTCAAATGTATCCTAACATATTGTCGCAGACTTGATATTTCTCACAGTACAATATTACTCATACTATTTTGCAGGAAAATTGCCAAGGACTATTTAATAGCTTACGACTTACGTTTTGTCTATATGTAAGAGAGATTGATACCACTTTCTATTTATATATAGGAATTCCATTGGCATTGCTTATTCACATAGGCTGGAAACTTATTCAACAAATGTCAGACATTTACTTTTCATGAACAGAATATATGGTTATGTTTAAATTAAGATTTGGTCTTAACGGTTGTGCAATGATTTGGATTGGCCCGTCTTACTGCGGTCTTGATACCAGATGTAGACATTTGACACCAAACTTCTATCTATCATGTCTATGTCTGAGTCAAATTAACTCGGTCTAGATTTAGAACAGGAAAGAACCTTTGGTACACCTGATATCCCAGTATGAACCTTGTAACCGCTCTGTTTGCTTCAACGTGTAGACATGTTAAAAACCAGTTTGCAAATGATTATAATTAAGGTACATACTTAGGTTGTCTGTATGTCGAACATACTACATTGTATTAGTAAATATTTTTGCTTAATATTTAAGCCTTAATTGAAGTTTTTACTTTTACTAAATATTTTTGATTAATTTTTAAGACTTAATTGAAGTTGGCTTTAAGTAAATATTTTTGATTAATATTTAAGACTGAATTGAAGTTAAAATTAAGCCTATTAGATTACAATTTGATTTTAAGACATCCATCATGAATCCCGGATTGTTACTGGTGGTTGGTTGTCAAGTTGTTTTAATACTGTTTAGACTACTTTGGTTGTTAATGACTGTTTACAAACAATGAACAAACCTACCTGAAAATACCATGACAAACATTCTTAAGACAATACTGTTATCTGATATGTTAAGTATAACATTGTAACATTTTTAACATAAATCGTAAGGAATCGGTAGCTTTTTTTGTTATGATTCTGTATGTTTTTAATTTTTGTCATTGTTCTATGTTGCCTTTTTTCATAAGTGCTATTTTAAACGTCCCTTGCTTTACTTTGTTATCATAATGCATTGTACAATTGTATATCGCTAATATTATCTTTGATCTATACACTCGTTTTATGTTTAGCTCTATTTATCTATCATTTTATTTCATATTAATGGAGTTCCTTTTGTCTTATTAGGTTGAACTTGGTTGTTTTTGTATCGTATGATTTTACTAACTGAATATTGAATTTGGAGGATTTTGATCAGTTTGAAAAAAAAATAATAAAATTGTATCCAGACATTCGTCATATTTGTTATCTTTTAGTAGAAGTGACAGTTTCCCTAGTGTAGTCCAGTTTGATTTGCATTGATTTAATTCTTGTCAACAGCTTAGTGGTTCCCTTGCGAAGTGTTTGACCCGGATTCCTTTGACGAATTTGGTCTTCGTTGAAAAGATTGGTTTTAAGAATTATTTTCAGTTGATTGATGCTCTCATTCTCGAAATTGTAGGAAATGACCAAGCATCACACGTTTTTCGAATTACAATAAATACATTTAAAAGCACAGTATTGGCTATTCTTGGTCCATTTGCAAATTACGTTAACTATCGAGCGACCGCTAAAATAATGCAACAAACACATTTGCAAACTATCAAACAAATCAAACAAAAATTCTGACCGAGGTGACGGTGCCGCGCCAAACCGAGGGTTTAAAAAATGGATACAATTGAGTTGAGCAACATGCCAACCTTTTCGGAAAAGATTGGTGGTCATGAAGAGAAAAAAGGGTGGTCAAACCTAAGATGATGTTAGAAAAAAAAAATGAAAAAATGGTACAATACCGAGCATGATGCTTATGACTGAAGGGTCGTTTGAAGGACACCTGTATTAATGATTCCCATTACAATCAGTTCAGTAGATAAAACTTATATTTTTGCAGACTTTTCAAATACATTTTACGAACATACTGTATATAATTAAGCACTTAATTAAAGTGAATAGTCGGGCAAAGAAAACCAGTCTAAATGCGTTCATTGGCCTTCCAAAAGTTCTCACGTATTAATAGGACGGTCAAGTTCTGCTTAGTTTCCCAGTTCTTACCATTAAAGTAAAGAAAAGTTGAAAGCATCGAAAGCGAGGCTGCGTGGAAATGTAACCACAGACATAGTGAGCCAGGAGGACGTTTTAGAATTCCCAGACAGATTTTGACGAGAGATTTTATTTTTCTATTTCATAAGAAATAATTCTGGATACATTCACACCATTTTTACCAACTTAAGCCATCCTTGCCCGACTGTTCACTTTAAACACACACAGCAATGTTCTTGTTGGTAAATATGTTAAATAGTTGAAACACCCTTTCAAATTACTTGCTTATTTAAATTGATGTATAACAATAGTTTGAATTTTAAATTGTTTCATAATTAATACCCAACTCACCACATGTTGTAGGTGTAAAACACCACGCGTAGTACTTTATATGTACACCGCGTAAGAAAGTTGGTTTACAGTAATACGAAAAGGAATGATGTACAATATGATAAATTTATACTGGCACTGTACCTATGTTAGCAGTAATGCATATCAATTATTCATTGTACAGAATTGTTACAGATGAAACAAAAGTTCGAAACATAAATAATATGGGGAATCTGGATGTACGAATTCTCTTTAATGCGATTCCATACTGTGCAATAATCACAAGTACACAAATAGGAACACATTGTCATATGCTTTCATATGTTTATCTAAATAACAATATTCAAGATTAATTATACAATTGTACCATTGATCTGTATTAATTAACAACTGTCATTGATAACGATGGGATTACTTATTACAGTGAACCATGACCTTGAGCGCATGCGCATCTGGTGACCTGGCCGTCTCAAAAGCTGTAGTGGTGTCTTGAAGTGGAAAATGATGAGTTATCAATGGCTTTAGATCAACCACGCTGTTCGTTACAAAGTCCAGTGCTGCCGGGTAACTGTGGGTAGCAAGATTCAAAAATGATTAAAAAAAATGACGCTTGTAAAGTAATACAAACTAAATTAATTTGACATGGAAGATTGTTGAATTTGCTTGAATGTCGGGTCAAGATAATAGAATATCGTTATTATAAGAAGAAGACTTTAATCCGTTTCGGTACGTTTATGTTAATAAAACTGACACTGTTCAGAAAATGAAACTAAAATGAAATACGCCATAAACATCTAAATACCATGAACAATAAGTTACCGACATAGGTTTGAAACATCATTTATGAAACAAAAAGGAACAGAACAGATATTCCTTGATACCAATATATGTTACCATGAGACTGTTTTAGCGCAATAACACTCACAAATACCAAGATTTCTACTTTCTATAATAATAGTTTAGAAATGTAAACCAATAATTAATTATATTGTATGACGATAAAAAGATTTGAAATATTGGTGAATGACATGAATTGAGATACCAAAACTTGTAATGGTATATCAATAGGAGAAAGTTAGTGTGAAGTTCTATTTGAACTTAAACCTGAAATAGTCTACGATATTTCAGTCATCTATACGTACCAGTTAGCGTATCTGAAAATGCCTTTGATGTCTACTTCCTTTGTGGCCGCATGGTTAAGGGGAATGTCACTACTGTTTTTATGGCGCGCCACCGTCACTACACATCCACCAGGATACGTCGCCTGAGGTAAACAACTAATAGTTAATTTGTGTAACCAATTAATGGTTAAGTTATAAGTCAACAATTACTATTTGAATAAAAAAGGACTTTAAAAACTGAAGATCTAGCTGTTTTGCATTCAGATTTTGTTTTCTCACTGTCATCATTTTTGTTCTATACATTCACGTACTACTCGTATTTTGAAAGTAACTGCAATATCACATTTGGAAATTGCATATAACTTGCATACTAATTTTATAAAAATGACTGAAGATGATCGAGCTGCTTTGCATCTACTTTTATACATTATATTTTTCTCTATCATCAAGGTTTTTTTTCTCTATAAATTCACGCACTATTTGTATTTCACATTTTGAAGGTGCTAATATCTTATATAATATGTAGACTAAGATGGATAAGTCTTACGTGTATGGCTGTAGCGTAACTAAGGTCTGCCCCACTACATTCTATAGAAACTCCCGGTTGCCCTCCCATCATGCTTTCAATTTGATTCGCCACATATCTGGCATCATTCGACGTCACCTTCAACGTTAGGTCTGCCCCCATCTGTCTTGCCATGTTTAAACGAGTGTCATCAATATCTGTAAACACCATGCAAGCAAAAAATAATGTACATGAATTACGGAATCGTTACGGAATGGTAACAAAAACAGCTATACCATCCTAATAGGCATATAGAGATAAACACGTAGTTTACTTGTCGAGGGTAATAAAATAAACATCAAAACGCATTCACTACTTCGAGTTCATAGAGAACAAGCAATTAAGAGGACAGTCTGCGCATGAGAGTTCTTTGTTGATTTTCAATCTTCATACACGATCCGATGCATTGCTGAGACCAGTGAAATGAACTGAATCACGAAAAGAAACATGTTAATAAAATACAATCAAATTCTAACAAACATGAGTAAATTAAAATTAACCGTGGTTTGATCGAGGGTTTCTTAAGAAGAGTTCTATTTATATATTAACAGGTTCTTTGGGGGAAAAGTCACACGGTGTAGTAGATTTTTTAGTATTATCATTATTGATATAATGATAACCTAACGCATTGTCAATATTTTTTATCTGAATTAAAAAAAAAAATTAAAATTATAATAATAATTGTCAAAAGGAGAGAATTACGGTGATAATTTGATTTAATATATATCTAAATTAAAAAAAAAGACAACAGAAGAATTGACTAGCGTTTAGAAGAATAACTTCCTTGCTTAATATTTTATATCTTTGATTTATATATAAATTATAATTTTAATTATAATTAAGTGAATCATTCTGACATAAAACACTTATTGATGTTCTTAACGACCCCCTTTTTAGACGATATAACTGACAAGAGTTATCGGCAGTGCACGTAATGTCTCCTTATCAAGTGCACGATATGCCATTTTCGAATTATAAGACGAGTCATTGGTCAGAGATAGACATAGAAATTTTTTATGTCTGTGTTATGTTGACCAGTACGTGAGAGTCTACTGCGGGCGTTACAAAATGCATCTTACTTCCTGCTTACTTCATTTAACTATCTTAATCAGTTTATCTTGTCTTTGTCTTCGGGTATTCATGTTGAATGATTTAATATTGTTTTAGAACTATTATGGAACTACTTGAAGAGATAAGGTAGTTCGATCGAAGTTCGAACCATTCTATTACAATTTAGTCTTGATAGCTGCAATGTTAGTTTACATAACGAACGTATAAAATCCTTGAACTTTGTAAGTTTTCATTAGTTCTGACGTATTATGAACAGCTGGGATATTTAATAATTGTCTCCCCTTAATGCATTGTGTATACATCTGCACGTGTGTCTATTGGGAAACTGTGGTATTCTTGGTCTTCTTCCTTCCTGATAGCAGGTTAGGAACAAATTATCACTTAATGTATAAACTACATAATAGTGCTGTCTTACTGCAGCGTACCACAAACGACATTTTACATTTCCGTTGCGCGTTCAAAAATAAATTCTTCACTACAGGAAAATCGTTGTCTTTGAAACCACTCACCTGTGATAAGGACTTTTGATGCTCCCATTTGTTTGGCTACCAACATTGTTAAGATTCCAACAGGACCTAATGAAAGGTATTATTTTATAAAATATCGCATACGATATACATTATGTGTCATATCTGAAATATCAATTGATATCAATATCTGAATTGATGATCCAACATCTTCGTATTTTCTTCATAATGAACTTTCAATCTGTTTTGTACATATATTTCGAGTGATTTTTGTTCCTTGCAAACTCCAACATTTTTTGTACCTTTGTGTCGTTCAAAAACGTTATTCATATGCTTTGATAAAATCATAATATATTTAAAGGCACTCCGAACAATGAGTGATCTATCACATTTCCAAATTCTGTGTAAGTTAAATGCCTTTCAAATATGAAGGGAATATTGGAATGCCCACCTGAACCACATACAAAGACTTTAGTGCCGAGCCCTACGTTTCCACGACGACAACTGTAGATTGCCACCGCCAGTGGTTCTAGTAGTGCTCCTTCGTCTAGACTTACATTATCCGGCAGTCTGCAATCAGGACGACACACAATGTTTGAAATTTACTGGTTTTGTGGTGTTTAACATACATTGTTAAACATATACAGATGCTTATACCTACAAATGAAGGTTTTAATACAATGCTTAACATCAACATTGAATTGGCAATGAAATATTGGAATAGATCATGTAATAATTCAGTGGAGAGCTCACTGCACATCGTCCAAATATGGTTAAGGTATGATATGTAATTAGTTTATATATCACTGCATAACTGTTACAGGTGATGCTTGTCTAGCTAGGACAATAAGATATCAACAACGACATGTGGTACTAACAGTATTCTATGTTACAGACATAAAATATCAGATATGGTAAGGTTTAAATAGAGAATATACAAAAAGGAACCACGTTTAACTATATGTATAAAAAAAGAATAAACTAATAAGTAACGATTCAAGTCACAGCATATTCAAAAACAAAAGATCCCAAGAAAGGGCATTGATCACAGGTAGAAACAAGTAGCTATGGTAAATATTTTAATTGCATGTTTTAGATGAAATAATAAATTTACAATATAGCATTTTCATGGATTAAGAAGTAGATACAATAAGAAATGTATCACATTACATGTATTTGACTGTAGGCTTGGGTCTTATCTATGTGTAAATACATACCGGTATATATTTTTTATGGTTTATACATATTAATCGAACACAAGTTAGACCATATCAAATTTTAGAATTAATGATAGACACTTACTTGAAACAAAAGTCAGCTGGGTGTTTGTAGTACATACACAAGTTACCATTGTCGGGTGGTGTGGCACAGAAAAATATGTCTTTACAGAGATTGTATCTACCATTCTTACAAAGGTCACATTGACGGCAGGGAACACCTGGTTCTACTGCAACCCTGTCACCTTGGTAATGAAAAGTAATATTATTACAGGTATACTCTTCATAGAGTATGACAGTCAGTACTTACTTAAATAAGTTTAAATTTGACTTTTTTTCTCATAATTTGACAATAATAACGATAATCAGTGTTATGTTGTATCTGGACCTTTTTAGGCTTACTGAAAACTGCTTGTTTTGGCTTGCCGTTTACTTTTGCGACTTTTGCCATCAATAACTATTCGAAGAAAGTTTATCTCGCCCCTATTGCATGATCGTAAAAGGCGACTAAATTTAGGATCTTATCTTTCCTCTTCTTCCTAACTGACTTTATCTTCCCTAATGCCTCCCTTGGCACCGCCTCACTTTTGGCCATGAGTTGAGCGTTCGCCCCTGTGAGGAAGGCTCTGGGTTCTGTCCCCTGTCCGAGACACACCAAAGTCTATAAAAGTGGTAGTTTCTGCTCCTGCTTAGCGCTCAGCATACAGGGAGTGGGACGACTAGTTCGCCCGTTGTCAGTATAATGTGACCGGGTGGGATGTGTTGCTTGGTGTCTTTGGCGGCATACTTCGGTGATATAGCACTATAAAATGGGCAACAGTTCCACTATACAAGAAGACACAACATGAATATACCGCAGTCTCCCAAAACATGCACCTCGCACAACATACACGCAACACACCACATACATGGGAGGCCGTCCTTACATGACCATAGCTGTTAATAGGACGTTAATTAATAAAACAAACAAACAAATAATTGATATTTGCATGGCATACAATAAACGGCATTGCAATTCAATTTTTATTCTACGAACGTTAATCACAATGAAGTTGTTTTGAAACCTAAGAAGGTTGGTTTGCAGTAACCTACAAACCAACGAAATGTGACCGTTTAAAACTTACATAGACCATTTCAGTATTATTTTGTACTAATTAATTAATCATTGTATAAGACATACATAAAAAGAGAAATATCAAAACTTAATTACTGTTATACACTGGCGATATAACATTGTATGAGATTACCTATTTTGAGTGACTTTACGCCAGGGCCAACCTTTGTGACAGTACCACTGCCCTCGTGTCCCCATGACCATTGGCTGACCAAGCGTGAAGATGCCACATTTGCCCTCTGTCCAGTATTTCAGATCTGAGCCACATATCCCCACCGATCCCATAGAGAGTAACACCTCTATATTAGCAAGACAAATTGTATGAAGTAATTATTGTATATGCGATATTTTTCGTAGAAGAAATGCAGCGTAAAGCATGCATTTTATTTATTAATATTAACAGACGTTCTGAATCAGTTGATGACAAGTGGTTAAGCAACAAAAACAAACTATTATTTGTGTTAATAGTTGTTTATGTATCGTGCACATATGCTATAAAATCAACAACTATAATGGAGAGGAATTATAATATATCTTCGAACCTAACTTACATTAATAAAGCATTGGTTGTAGAGAAAGAGACAGATATGTAAAATCAATTTCATTTGCATTAAAAAAAGTGATGTTGTTTTCAGGTTTGAACAATTTCGTCTACATTTTTCTCCTTTAGGTTCAATATCGACGAAACTAGTCACAGAACCACCTTGGTATGGCATACAAAAATTACACATTCATTTGAGTAAGCTTATTTTAATTTCTATAATTTTGGACCAATACATATCTATAGTATTTTCAACATAGAGAAAAACACTAACCATTCTCCTTTAGGTCTGGTATACTGATTGTCTCCTGAAAACAAATGAATTATTAGGAAATTAATTAATAACAATTACTCTATATTTTAGTAATAAGATATAAGCAGTAAAATCAGTAGCAATGTCTTTGAAGGTTACAGCAAATTAACGGAATCAGACAGCTTCTGGCATATAGTTGCAATTAATATCAAGATAATCCCTTCATAGATTTTTAAAGTTACTGTGGTGGAATAAATGCGTTAAATATGCATTATACTCGTAGCGACGTAACACAAGGTTGCTTAAACAAGTTCAATAATATGCCATGCTTAAGGACTCTTGACTTTTGAAATAAATGAACTCATTTAAATAAGTTCCTATTAAATATCCGCTCATGTATGATATCTTTTAAAATAATTTCAGGTATATTATTTTCATGCATATCTTTACAATGCTTTTCTAAAAAGTGCAAATATAGCTTTCAAAATTATAAATCTCATTATTTTTCAACATTTGGGGTTCTATATTCTGATACTCTTTTCAGTAATCTAGCAAAACATGGATACTTCTAATATCTTTCCCGTTTACCGTTTTTTATTTGACGGAAAATTTAAGTAAAATAATAATCAGAAACTGAACAGTTAAAGTGCTGATCACCTATAAAATAAAAAAATATATATTATATATAATATGTATAACAACTGTTGGGTTTAAGCGTTCATTAAGTGTTGAAGTGTCATGTCACTTGTCGTAATTCACTTCCGCTGATACGAGGTAACATTTAAATCCTTACACAACACTTAGTACGTCTGTTCAGTATACAGTGGAACGCAACATTTTCAATAGTATTCCAGCCTAATGATATGTGGTTACTGGCGTAGTAGGTCATCTTAATACGACCTGTAGGACAGGCATTGTAAGCTGTTTTACGTATAGTAACCATAGTACAGTCAAGTCCTCCAAATGGACAGAGTAAAACTTATCTTTATAACTAGGTGGCCTTTATACACAGATTTCATTGTTTTGTTAAATATCTTAGAAAAGTGGTCTTATTAAGCAGGTTGTCTTTATACAGAGGGCAGGCATTGGTAGATGTTCATCCATATATCCACAGTTAAGTCAAACCTATCTATAAAGTCCTCCAAGCAGTTCGTCTTAATACAGAGGTGGTTGTTAAGACAGGTTTTATTATCCATATTACGGATAATCCCAGTAAAGTTCAATTGCTTCAATGTAGCGATTCCATTTTGTTTTTATTAAAGCTATATGTGCCGTATTTTTTATGCTCACTAATCTTGAAGAGGTTTTGATATGTTATTCACCACCAAAAATTACCAACATTTTGAGAATTACAATACTTACAATGTATATATTATAACTGTACAATTACAAATTATAGATGGAAAAGATTTTTCAGCAATACTGCAAAACATCACTATTTGTACGTCTACAATACAGTGAAATGAGGAGATACGGTCAGACCACGAAGCCAATATGTGGTTTGTACATTATTACAGTGTTATCAATAATGGTATAGTTTCTGTATGTATGTTTCCATCTGAACATACGTAAGGCATAAAAAGTAGAGCATTATTTTTGTGTTGTAACTAATGTTTATATGGCACCGTGCATGTTTGTCTGTCCTTTGGAAATATTTTTCACAGCTTAACTCATCAAACCTTATAGTTTTCAATGAATTACTAAAGAACAAATTACGCCCAGTTACGGCACATATAACTATAAAGTGACTGATAATATATACAGATTAGATATATTACAGGTTTAGATTACGTGCATAAGGCAGCCTAGGTCCATATGACGTTCAAAGCAACGACAAAATCATGATGAAAATTTAAGGGAACAAACGAAATAATGGCCTGATTGCTCAAATAATTTACTGAAATTTCTTGGTTCAAAGTTTTTGGCACGAGTTCTATCTATGAAAAAACGTGTTCAGTAATTTACATACGCTTGGTAGTCGTGTGTTTCAAGTACATGTTTGTTACCTATAACCAATATCTGTTTATTGCGAAGAAAGCAAAGAAATAGTTATCCATATTAAACCAATGTGTGACCGTGCGGTAGGGTATCTGTCATTATTTTAGGAAAAAAATAGAAAGTACATTATCCTAGTATATTAGAACCTTAATAATTGATAGGCATCTTGATGATTATTACAAAAAGAATTTAGGTGATTTGTATCGATCCATCCTTTGCTTTAATCTTCACAGCTCAGTTAAGGTGCCCCAACAGCATAGGATACATCGACATCTCTTGAACGCGGATGGTGAGAAGAAATGGAATTGAACCGAAGTCAACATCGTCGACCGATTAATCAGAAACATTATATAGAGCCATTGTAGACCCTTTCGCACGGTCATGCATTTATTTAAGGTGTATTCATTTCTGTATCATGCCCAGCTGTTGAGAAATAAAGTCTTCGCTTACAGATCGCTGGCTGGCCCACTTTATAGATAACGAAAGACCACCGTATTGGACAACGACCGTGTATGATAAAGATTAAATTAGGTTTTGTTTATATAAAACATTTCATAGCCATAACAGCTTACACATAATTCAAGCTAAACACTGCATGCAGAAAAAGATAAACAGCTAGTGCACATCTGGCGTTACCATAACATTATTAGACCTATTCAGATATACTGTGTAGTGTTTGAATGTAAGCTAAATACACTACGGAATATTTCTCATGTCTGCAAACATAACGTAGGTGAGGGCTATTGACTATGTTATATTAAGGACAATATCAAATTGCGATCATGTACATATAAAAAAAACTTTACCAAACGAATGTCGAGTTTCCCGTGTAATACAGCAGCAACGTTGTCCACAGTGTTAGTAGTCGACATGACAGTTGCACGCTTCGCCACGATGACAACGGTGATAAAATGAGCCTTGCTTAACTACTTTCTTCTATACCTTATCTCCAAGTTTATGTTCGGTGTATAGGCATACTATACATGTCTGTTAGTGTTATATTCAATCTATCAAAACAGTATTGCTAAGGCCTAGAATCTGAACGCGAAAATGATATGTAAATACGGCTATAAATAGGTGTATATGATATTGGAATATTATACAAATATCGACCTGTTTTCAGGTGGATGTGGTGATTTATCAACTCGAGAAAGTGATATTACACGAGGCCGAAGGCCGAGGGGTTATATCCCTTTCAAGAGTTGATAAATCACCGTATCCACCTGAAAACAGGTCGATATCTGTTTTATTATATGGCATTTACATAATGTAAACCATTTGACTACATGTATATGTACATGTATTTCCTCTTCATGATATTGAGTAGCCCCTCTCCCTGATACTCAATAATCCGGTTGAATAATTTCGAGGAGGAAAATAAAGGCTGATAATATCAATAAAATAAAGAAAACACCACGTAATACATTTTGATTATAATTTGAAAACTCTGACAAAAATGCACACACAAATATTGGCAGAGTCACATCGATTCCAGTAAACCTGCTGCTCTCCGTCACAATAGATTTTTGACGTCACGGAAATTCCCTTTACGCTATATTTGGGTACGACCTGGACCCACTGGAATCTTATATCAATCTGTGAAGTGATTGTGACGTCATTTTACATAACGTCACAATTCAAGATTTCTATATTTGGGTACGACCTGGGGGTTCTGGAATCTTATATCAACCTGGGATGACGTCACAATGCATGGTTCGGAATTTTCTGGTGGATATCGTGTTGTATCGTGGCGGGAAAGCGTAGTTTCAGCCAATCAGGAGCGAGCAAAACACACAGCCATATAATAAATGTATTTATGAAATAGTCTGGTTGGAACAAATCAACGCTCAAGTGAGAGCTGAAGTTGTTACCAATAGTTCCTTTTTTCTTCTTATTTGGTTTTTTATATCATGAAAGTCCTAAATATCCCTTATCCAAAACTAGAAATATCTGAAAATCAACAAACCATTGATTGTTTGTTTGGTTTTTTTTTTATTAATTTACGTCCTATTAACAGCCATGGTCATGTAACGACGGTCTCCCCATGAATGCAGTAGTGAATCGTTGATGTGAAGTGCGGAGGTGCCCGTATGTTTTGGAGACTGCGGTTTTTATGTTCGAGTAGGTGAACTTACATGTTATACAGAAAACTGTTGTTTATAGTGCAATCTCACATGAAGCATGCCGCCGTCACGACACCAATGCAAAACACACCCCCACCCGTACCACATTATTACTGACAACGGGCGAACCAGATCGCCCCACTCCCTGTAATGGCTTGACGCTAAGCAGAAGCAGAAACAAACTACCAACTTTATAGTGACTTTGGTGTGATCTCTCCTGCCAGGCGATAGCTAACCCCATGAGCCTTCCCTCATTCATGTGACCCGTAAACGCTCCAACGCAAGGCCAAAGTTAGGAGCATGCCAAGGGAGGCAACATGAAGGGAATTGTTTCAAGTAAAGATATATTTTATAATTAGCTTATTTATCTGATAAACTTGCGAACCATACAACGATAATCCATTTATCAACAAAGCACCAGTAACGTTGTCGGAACAATAATTTATATATTTCACCACGGTAATCAGCCTGGATTTTATGACGCCGTTTCGTATTATTTTTTGTATTGTGAAATCGTTATTTGTTACGATAAATATGTTCTTTGGGCTATTCCGTGGAATGGAACTTATTGTAAATGATTTAAAATATAAAAAGAGTGGCAAGCATGTATGTTGTGAGCTTATTATTAACGGCTGTGTATATTTCAGTAAGTTTGCACGATCAGTGCCACTCAGAAGAACACCAAGAAGTCCGTTGCATTGTTAGTTTACCAAAATACTAAATCTACATATACATTTTGTTGGTTCAGACATTTGTCAACGTACACTATGTTCATTTAGTCTCTTCATAATACAGATCAATAATTAAATATTCTGCCCTGTTTAACACCAGCTTGTTGTTCATGAAATTAACAGAGTACCTACCCATACTAGTAACTGTCTTTAATTATTATTACTATAATAAATTCGAGTGTATATTTTCTTATCAGATATCGATATTCGATTTTTTCTAGCCTAAGTAAAAACGCTACCTACTGGGATAGAGACAGCTGGCTTCTCATTAAAAACAATTATTATCCCTTAATACAAAATTTAACCATACCATTATGATGTATCTTATTGTGCTTAAAATCGTGTGTGTTTCTGCGGTCAATTATTTTGGATTGATAGTTATTGCTGAGGTATTGTAGACAATTGTGGGTTATGAACTTGAAATCGTTGATTGCCCTGATCATTTTACAGTTAATTTTGAAAAATATATAACATAATTTTACTCTTATATAATTGAGGACAGACATATAGGTTTCCATTCTGGTTATAACATCTAAATTATGTTCTCACGTTTATTTTGTGTTTTATTTATTTAGCTAGAATATTACTTATAAAGTCTCCTTAAACACAAGCCAAATCGTGATTCCCAGATTGTTATATCCTTATATGTCCCTTATCCAAGTGAAACGACAATGACCCTATAAAGATATAGGATTGAGATACAACAACTGTAGGATGATAGAGCTATCTAAGTCTATATTTGCATCTATTTTTTGAATATCGTCACATGAATCCTTAAGTCCACGGTGGCCATTTTTTTCTATCCTATCGCTTTTTTGTTACTAGCGTTTACGAGCACAAGATAAGCAATAACCATCCTGTGAGTGAAGAATTCGAGCATTTCGTTTTGTGATCATCCTTGACCTAATGAGAATTCAAAAATGGCCAATGTAAAAGGACGGCAATGTGATAAAGCATTCTTCTATTAACAAACACATCTGTGAGTTGCCTGAATAATCTTACCAAACATCTCTATACTCGACAATCAACAAATGCACTACATGAATAATAACAGATTGTCACTATTTGTTTCATGCAGGAAAAAGAGTACTTAATTATGTTTTGAATGTAATCATACTTCTTAAAATATTTCAAAATATTGCTTTGATAATCTTTACACTTCTTTTTAACACAGTTAGGCAACTATATAGGACAGTGAAACAACTGGAGTGGTTCATTTATAAAACGTTTGTCCCCGAGTTTACTGACTGTTAAGAGTTGATTATATTTAAACGGTAGTGAAAATGAGCCTTCTATCACATCTGCAAAAGCGCCGTGTCATTATAACTCTTATGACTGACTATCCATTTGTACCTAGTCCATCCCGGTCACAATACGAGGTGTAAAATGCATTCTATTTAGGAGTTTGAACACGTAGGTGCTTAATAATTAGCGTATTCTGCCTTCGGCCACCGATGGCAATGAATCAGTAAAAAAGATTACCTAAATTTATGATATTTTCTTTTCTATTATTGTCAGTTATAACTGGACTTTCTTTCTTCCCCAATCATTTCACATTGTTTAATAGTCTTTTGATGAGCGCTTACTGGCCACCAAATACCTGTGAGAAAAGATTTCTGGATTCTGAGACAACTGTATCACGAACAACTTAGTATTTAAAAAAAATGGTAGTTTCTTGTTTCTGCTAAGCGATTCAAGCATAGCCCTTTGTCAGTATCATGTTACTTGGGTGATGGTTAATGTATTTTGGTGCTCTTCGGCTGGTAATGTTTTATTGTTGTTAATCACATATTAAGTGCACAAGAGTTTTCGTCTTTTTTCATTAAACAAACAACAGTAGCACAACATACAATAACATATTCCTCCCAAAACACACACAAGGCACTTCACGGAACATGCAGCACACTACAACTACAATTGGATGTCCTTAAATATCACTGCAGCTGTTAATAAGATGTAGATTGAATCACACAAACAAATAAGCGACCATTATGACTACTCTGCCCTTAATTAGTACCTATGGATCGTGCTGCACAGTGTCTGCATGCGACTGTATTAGATGCAAAAGTAGATACTGTGTATGTGGCCAACGATCGTATAACGTAACCTTCTTATAATGAATGAAACTTTTGTCCTTATATCAAATCTTAAAAGTGTTAGGCAAACCAAAAGTTATTCGTGTTATTATCACGTTACATATTATAATATCTTTCATTTTCTAAGCAACGTCGATACTTTCATTGCTTGATTTAAACAGAAGAGGATTGTCAACTCTCGGATCGGGATGGTACAATTACATCGTTGGCCAGCCTAATCATTGAGTTATGTAAAAAAAATGGTAATTAATGGATAGTATTTAGATTACTAAGTAATAATTTTTATGGTGATAAAATAAAAAGCATCACATCAGAAAAGCTAAAATGTTCACGAAAATTTTTAAATCATAGTGATGAAAAATAGAAATAAAAATAATGCTTATTTTAATGTCAATCTCAAAACCGCTAACTTAAAGGCCCACTACGAAATAGACATTTTTTTAACATTCAAAAATTATACCGATGGCCTAAATGTAAAAACACCAAACATAGTAATTTCCTGCGTAATATATGAAACAGTGGACGCCGTTTTTGCCGTCTGGCGTAATAGTAACTACCGGCGGCATTTATAAACGACCCGCGTTATAATGCATTAATTAATGTCAAATTATTACATCAAAACGTGTAGTATTATCGGCAAATAACTTTTGCGACAAAATTATCGATCTCGTTTTCCATTCCCATTTTAAAAATTAAAAGCCGTTTCGGAAAGGTAGTGGCCCTTTAAAGACATAATCATTTGAATTTCTGATGGTTTTATATACATTAAATTGTTTTGTTATTTGTTTCTTTAAAATAGAAAGATTAACAACCATTACCGTTTCATAACATTCTGATATTATAAATCATACATCTTATTATATCAAAAATGTTTTCAAATTAGCATTTTATTGCTAATGTTTAATTTAAGAAGTGATATGCTTTAAATATATAATCTAGTAAGGCTACTCCAGGGAGACGTGAAAAAAACATCGCTATTGATTTAACTACTTCATAGCAGTTTTTAAATGTAAGTCACCTCGATCACTGGGATATAGATAAAATAGTTTTCAATAAATTATTTCCAAAACCTCAAATATTAAAACGGATAGACTGTTCGGCAATATATTTATCACATCTTTGATTCTGAACCATTGATGGTATACAGTTAACGTTTATGTTCAACGTTACCAGCAAAAACGTAAATATAATAGAAATGTTTTATCAAACTAATATTTCTAATACTATAATCAAAAGAACATTTATATATTGCTATAAAAATATAAACATTGGTGTTCAATACTAATCTTATGTTCATGCAGAAATGTTTATAAAACACAAACTATTGATTTTTCTTTTAATTTTTATTAGAGAGTAAACTAAATTTTCATGAAGCTATGCACCTCCCTCGAGATTGATGAGTTGATGGAAATAGTACACTTGCTTCCCTATAATTTCTTCTAAAAAAACTACCCTAGGCCTAATATCCAACATATAGACATAACATATATAAACAATACTTGTCCCGCACAACTAACTAAAATTTATATGCTACTAGTATCATACACAATTATTATAATCACACTGAATCATTGGTTACACTGATTTTGTGTAATTTGCTTGTTATAACTATAACACATATTTTGGCACAACAGTCCTAAATTAACCAAAAATCATTGCAGGTCGATAAAGTACTATGGATAGCATTACGCATATTCATTAAAATTTCCCAAGTTTTAAGTGGAGCGTCTTGTATCCAGGTCATCTTATAATTGATTCAATAATGTTTTCCATTTTTTGTTTGTTTTCACCCCCCCCCCTCCCCCCCACGCCCACGAATCTGAATCAATTGAATTCTACTTCGTCGTTATTACCCTTCTAAATGATTCCGAAGTGTGTGCTGATTTGTATTTGTGACTAAACCCATCGTGAATTTACATAATAAAAAGTCGTTTCCTCATCCTCTCTCAAAGATTACTGATTATCTCCCATATGTATAATACACAGCATTTAACTAGTTCGTTATTTTCATGTTGTTTCTCAGATCAATTCACATTTTTGTTTTCAATTAACTCAATGTAAAAAAATGTATTACTGTCTTTTACAAGAGTTCTTAAGGCAATCCCATCCTAACCTGCCTTAAATTAATGTTTTCACAAACACTTACAACATACACAAGAAAATGTTCTTGTGAATATATCACGCCCCAATTCCGGCCCAAGCCTGTCATTATCTAGCTACTTGTTTGGTCAAAATGATTCCTACCGCACGATTTGATCTGGTGTGGTTATCACTTTCTTTTTTCTCCAGTGTAAAATGACAATGAGACGAAAGTCATTTTCGTGTCCACTGTCGTGAAAGGTTCAGAATTACACCCCTATTGTAACGTCCACATATCACCCTCCAGTTGATTTTGAACCCAGCAGTCCGAAAGTCTGTCTCAAATACCAATAGATGACGGTGCGCCAGGTGAGTGATTCATAAGTTCTCAAATGGTAGGGGGGTAGAATGGCCTTATTTCTCTAAATTGGTTTTGAATTGCCGCTTGATATAACAATTGGCTGGTTGCTTACAAAATCTTGTGAATCAATCCCAAGTCGAGGAGAGATTAGCATAGAGTCACACCATGGATCGAATTCAAACGTTTCCTACCTTCACCTCAACCCAACACTGACAACTTCGTAATCAAGACAAACTTCCTGACCATGTATCTGAGGTCTGAATATTTTTTCGATTAGCGACTACCTACATGAAAAATCGCCCAATACCTATTATTTAGATTTTCAAACAAACATATGTCAAATTGTGGATGGATAATTCAAGCCTTCTTACCATCGCTTATTGAACTTTAGGAACAAATATCCATATTACAGTCGCTAGTCTTTTGATGACTTACACACATGTAGAACAAATATTTATTATATTTGTAGTGAGTTCTGCAGATCTGAGTGTATTACGCCCATGCTTTTTACATAACTGTTTAACATTAATGTGGCTACTGTCCAGTGGATAAGGATATGCGTTCACCTCCGGCCTAATTTCCCATATAAGGCACATTTGCAAATAATGTCCCAATATTTTTTCCAATTAGATACACCTCTAACAAAATATACTGATCGGACAGTCTGAGGAAATACCAAGCCCATTTGAAAAAGATATATTATATCGGCACCAGTCTATTCACTTATAATCTTCGTAGCTTCTTCTTCCTTGCATTTGCACGATAATTATTGTTATATATGAATATAATCCCAACCCGAACAAATTTGGCCACAGGTTAGCGGTCTCACTAATGTGCAACAACTGAAGCCAATGGAAGCTCTGGGCTATTCTGGGCAGATGATGCTGTTCCTGATGGAGCTCAAAAATACTATTGGTAGTTTGTTGCTTGGTGCCGATGTTGCTTGTCTCAGCAGCAGTGGTGCGGGTTAGCGGAGGATAGAAGCTGCAATCTGATGAGAAAGAGTCGTAATGTAGACATGTCAGCTAGAAGGTATAGGAAACGATATCTATGTAAACTCGAAATTTCAAAGCTATTGATTTCAAAGCAGAATATGATACTTTGAACCGACATTGAGATTAAAAACGGTCTACAATCCCAACCATAAAGATTGGCAAGTCAACAACAGAGAAGTGAGGATGTGAACACCCGAAAAGGAAACTCCTGATCATCAAAGATCAGAAACAAATCCGAACAAAAACCAAGATCAATGAGTAGTTCCAAATACTCGGGGTAATATCAACACAAATAAATAAATGAATATAAACAAGCAAGTTTTGCAAGAAGTTATGGAGCTATTGAGTTAATAAGACAAATCCAGTGGGTTGCGATATAAGTTAAACAGGAAAAAAAATTTCCAGAATTTACCGTTTTTACTTTTTGCATTATAAATCATTAAGATAAATGAATTGAAGTAAATGATAGCAAAATATAGCCGTTGGATCCATGCGTGCTGTAACCAATCTTCCTAAACTCACAATTTCAAAATAACTAAAAACAATATTATATAAAATACTTACCGCATGTTCCAAAGCTCACAAAACTGATAAGTAAGTTTTGAGTTGTCTTACCTTTTTATCTAGGTTATTTCATCGAGGCGATATTTGCATTTGCAACGTTCAGAATGCCAGATTTAATATCAGACCAAGAAATTAACAAATATATATGTATAAAGTTACATGTAATGTATAACATTGCATTCGTCTTTTAAAATAATTAAGTACAAGGGCCACTTAAAGATGCTCCACCGCTGACAAATGGTGTTTTTCACTATCAAAAACAGGAGCAGACAGTTTTTTTCTTCAGTTACAAAAGTTAGTTATTTTACACCATTAACACCTTTGGAAAGTTTGAGCTTCTAATTTTACTAAAAGTTGAAGTTACAAAAAACAATTAATTGCATCCCGAAAAAAATCCGTATCACTATATCCTATATGGAATGAAATACTGATTGCGCATGCACCAAAGGCAAAATGAATTATTTTATTATTTCTTGTGTTAATTAGCCATATATAAACACGATTAAACACCAATTATTGTTCAAGTGATGAATATCGTTTATGCTCTGTCGGCGATGGAGCATCTTTAAATACCAAACCATTATTTTTTATATAACTTCTCATAAGTGTAACATTATTTTTAAACTATAGGTTATTAATCGAAATGACCTATGCTGTATTAACAGAAAAACAAGAGGCCCAGAGGGCCCGTATCGCTCACCTGGTTTGTAATGCCCAGTAATGTTCTGAAAACAGGTTCGTTGTTTCTTTTCTGAAGGAATTTGAATATTTATCTCTATTTCCCTTATTGGGCCCTGCCCCTCTTGCCCCCAGGGGGCAGAGCTACTAATTATACAAATCCTTCTCCCAAGGATGTTTCTGGCCAAATATGGTTACAATCCATGCGGAACTCTAGGACAGGTATCGATTTATAGGATTTACCTCGAATTCCCCTATTGGGCCCCACCCCTCTTGCCACGTGGGGTCAGAGCCAAAATTTATACAAGTTCTGTTCCCCTTCTCCCAAGGATGTTTCTGGCCAAATTTGGTTACAATCCATGCAGAACTCTAGGACAAGTAGCGATTTAAAGGATATACCTCTATTTCCCCTATTGGGCCCCACCCCTCCATTGCCACGTGGGGTCAGAGCCAAATTTTATACAAGTTTTGTTCCCCTTCTCCCAAGGATGTTTCTGGCCAAATTGGTTACAATCCATGCAGAACTCTAGGACAAGTATCG
>NW_027187549.1:0-78283 GCF_041381155.1 Argopecten irradians | reverse complement strand
ATCAACCCACAATGTGTAATGCTCCAAACATGCAAACCAACCAGTCAAACCAGTTGCCTTTTCGTGCCCAGCGTTTCGCAAACCCCCTTTGCTGCCTCAAGATCCCGTGGTTTCCCCAGAAATCGTTACTCCTATTATCGCAGATAAACTTGCGGACATACTTGTAGGGTATGACATTGAAAAAACTCAATATTTAGTACAAGGGTTCAGGGAAGGTTTTCGTATACATTTTGAAGGTGATACGTTACAAACAGAATGTCCTAACTTAGTGTCTGCATCTGAATTCCCAGAGGTAATTCAAGCTAAAATCGATAAAGAATTACTTGCTAAACGGGTATCAGGCCCTTTTTCTTCGTCACCATATCCAACATATCATCTTAGCCCCATAGGAGTTGTACCAAAAAAGGAATCTGGTAAATACCGAATGATACATCATCTTAGTCATCCTAAAGGGATATCTATAAATGACGGTATTACAGAGGAGGCTTCTACTGTCTCTTACGCAAATATCTCTGATGCCATTGATCATATCAAATCTTTAGGTCAGTTTGCATTCTTATCTAAAACAGACATTGAGTCAGCATTTAGGATAGTGCCTATTCACCCAGCTGCTCGTCATTTATTAGGGTTTAAATGGAATGGTGAATTATATTTTGACAATTGTTTACCTATGGGACTTTCTGAGAGTTGTAAGATTTTTGAGGAATTAAGTAAGGCACTTGAATGGGTAGCTTACACTAAGTTAAGAGCAACAGCAGTAGTTTCATGTACTTGATGATTTCCTTTTCATAGAAAAGACTGGTACTCATTGTCAAGAAATTCTGTCAGCATTTCAAGACATGTGCAAATCTGTAGGTATTCCATTAGCACCAGATAAAACATTTGGTCCTAGCCAAATACTCCCCTTTTTGGGAATTACTTTGGATACCATCAATATGGAGTCACGCTTGCCACTTGACAAGCTACAAAAGGCTCTAGAGTCCTTAGATAGATTTGTAGTTAGGAAAAAAAGTCACACTCAGGGAACTACAATCCCTTATTGGAACATTACAATTTGCCACTTCAGTAGTTTTACCTGGTCGTGCCTTTTTAACGCCGGTTAATTGACCTCACTATTGGTGTTTCGAAACCCTTCTTTCGAATAAGGCTGCACAAGGAAGCTAAGGCAGACTTGATCATGTGGGGCTGAATTCTTACAGAAGTTTAATGGTAGTCTTTTCTTTTTAGATGAGAGGTGGTTAGTAAGCGACAATATGGAGCTGTTTACAGATTCTTCCTCTATAGGCTTTGGGGCTGTTTTTGGTAACCAATGGTTTTATGGGGAATGGCAGCCAGCTGTTAAGAAACGTCATTTAAACATAGCGATTTTAGAATTGTTTCCAATTGTTTTGGCTGTAGCAGCTTGGGGAAATATGATACAGAATAAGTGCATATGGTTATTCACTGACAATCACGCATTAGTACCAATAATCAACAAACAAACTTCACGCGATAAAATTATTATGCGCTTGATTCGCAAGTTGGTACTCTTGTGTTTAACTAATAATATTTTGTTTAAAGCAGTTCATATTCCTGGTCATACCAATGTTTTTGCGGATTCCCTATCTCGTTTACAGATAGAAAAGTTCAGAAAATTGTGTCCGACAGCACTTCAACTTCCAGCGCAAGTTCACACACTGATGGACCAAAGACACTACCTGTTACGCTGAACAAATTATTGGTAGCCTCCTTAGCCCCGTCATCCCATAGGGCATATGACAAAATTTGGGAAAATCTTTGTACCTTTTGTACATCTGTTTTACAGACATCTGTCTCACTACCTTTATCGTATGCCACTGTCGCATTATATGTTGCACATTTACATGAAAAGGGTCTTTCTGCTAGTACCATAACTTCACACTTGTCAGCCATAGCATATTTCCATAATATTAATGGTTATGACACCAATGACCCAACCAAAGATTTTGTAGTAAGAAAGGCAGTAGCAGGTGCAGCACGTTTACTGCCACAATATGATTCACGTCTCCCTATTACAGAGCCAATTCTACAAAGACTGGTTCAATCTTTACCATATGTATACCCATCCCTATATGAACAAGTTTTATACAAATCCATTTTCACTTTAGCTTTTTATGGCTTGGCTAGAGTTGGGGAACTAGTAATGACTGCACAAGATAAGTCTCACAATGTTCTTCAAGTATCTGATGTTCAGGTTGTTTTCCAACATGCCAAACCTGCTAATATGCAGGTCTGTTTCCGTCATTTTAAACACAACAGCAGTCAAAAAGCCCATACAATTACAGTGAACACCATTTTTTACCTTCCTCTATCTGCCCGGTTCAATCTATGTTGGAATATCTTCCTAAACGAGGACCCAAACCAGGCTGTCTGTTCCTTGAACAAAACGAACAACCATTATCTCGTAAACAATTTGACAATGTTGTCAGAAAATGTTTGAAGTTCTGTGAACTGAACAGTACTTTTTATAAGGGTCATAGCTTTCGGATAGGGGGGGCAACTCTTGCAGTCAAACAAGGTATGTCTGATGCACAGATTCGTTTATTAGGTGGATGGAAGTCTGATGCGTTTAAGAAATACATAAGGGCTCAACCACTCACAACTAGTCTTCCCTGAACTCTGTGCTTGTTACGTACAATATTTTGCTCATGTGAAATTTTATTGTCAATGTCCTTATTTTTTTTTTTTTTTTTTAATTTAAGTTTTATTCTTCGCATAGATATGTAGTGTTTTTAAGTCTATGCAGGCGCATGGGACCTTGTCAATGTATTTTTACACTGTATTGGAACAAAACCTTTATATATTACAATAATAGGCAGGCGCGTGGGTCCCTGTCCATTATTTTTTATCAACATGGTGATTTTACTTTGTGTTTGGAACAATGTACCTAGTCAGACTTTCTAATAATGGGCAGGCGCGTGGGTCCCTGTCCATTATTTTTTATCAACATGGTGATTTCACTTTGTGTTTGGAACAATGTACCTAATCAGACTTTCTAATAATGGGCAGGCGCGTGGGTCCCTGTCCATTATTTTTATCAACATGGTGATTTCACTTTGTGTTTGGAACAATGTACCTAGTCAAACTTTCAGTTTGTTTCTAATAATGGGCAGGCGCGTGGGTCCCTGTCCATTATTTTTATTGATGTGGTATACCGGTGAATGACACAACCCTGCTTACTATTCAGTACAATTGTCTTTTGATAATGTTTTAATCAATGTATATCTGTTTTTTCATTTTTAAATTTAGTTGTTGAAGTTTTTTAGCCAATTCAAACCTAATCAACCTCTTTGCTGTTCGGGTGGCGGATGACTTTGTCATTTTGGCTTAATTTGGCCGCTCACCTTTGCGGTCCACATCATGTATTTTCTAATAAGTATACTGGAATTTTTTTAAAAAAACCATATCTTAATGAAAAATAAATCATAAAGGCCACTTTAAGTGTGCCAATTTCCGCCATATAAGTGTTTGATTTTATTATTTTCACTCGCAAACAGAGCTTCACAGCATTGAGGTGGATTAGGTATCTTCTGTGTCATGCAAACAATGCAAAAATAAAAGTTTGTGAACAAACAGATTTTTGTAAAGATTGCATAATTTTATTGAATTGTTAATTTTATATGTGTTTTATTATGTTGTTTGTCTTGTTATGAAACATGATAGTGACGTCATACGTGTATATATATATATATATAGATCAGTAGGGGCTCCGCCCATTCCCTGATAAGGGACACTGTACATCCGGGCATATGTGAGAGGGTCAAATGTCATTGGTCAACGCAGGATAAAGTTTGGCCCCTGTTCAGCATCCCTTGAACCCCACAGCACATTTCCTCCTGAGAACCCATCTTGACGACGCCATATTGATTTTAAGGAAAAGAATTGTTATAATTTCTAATCAGTAGTAAAAATTCAATTTGAATTGCTTCAAACTGAAAGTGAAAGTGAAACACATCTGCACGTACGTGCAGTACCACCAAAAATGAAAATCCCTTCCCTTTCCCACCCGTTGTCAAAATTTATTCTTGTTCACCTTGACTCACCTTGACATTTCTTTTAATTCGTACTCATATTTTTAATAATTACATGTTTATGTATGTAAAGCTTAATTTGGCCGCTCACCTTTGCGGTCCACATCATGTATTTTCTAATAAGTATACTGGAATTAAAAAAAAAAGATATCTTAATGAAAAATAAATCATAAAAGCCACTTTAAGTGTGCCAATTTCCGCCATATAAGTGTTTGATTTTATTATTTTTACTCGCAAACAGAGCTTCACAGCATTGAGGTGGATTAGGTATCTTCTGTGTCATGCAAACAAGGCAAAAAATACTATTGATATCTGGGCAGTGCATTAAGAAATCGGTTTCGTGGTGTAGTGGTTATCACGTCTGCTTTACACGCAGAAGGTCGCGAGTTCGAACCTCGCCGAAACCTCCTTATATTTTTTGTATGCATTTAAACTTCACTTTTTAAAATGTAACTTTAAGTTGAATAAATTTGTTTTTGCACTATTAATTTTGTTTCACCATGTTTTTTTATATAGCATTAACCAAATGCACTTTGAAATAATTGATGAAATATATATGTAATAATAGCATAATTAAATGTGAGAATATCAATTTTGCTTTACAAACACGTTACTTGAACCGACCGATAATTATATTTTCCAAACTAAAGAAGCCATCCCTTCCCATATATGAATTTTATATCGTTAAGTAACATCACACATTCTATCATTTCAGCAATAGTGATAGATGAACTAAATCGGTTTTCAAAGATACATGAAATAAGCATATTTTTGTCAACAAATATCAACATGATAAAGCGTAAGACAATATTTGAAGAATGCGTAGCATATCGGTTTCGTGGTGTAGCGGTTATCACGTCTGCTTCACACGCAGAAGGTCGCGAGTTCGAACCTCGCCGAAACCTCTTTTATTTTTACATAAGAACAAGACATTTTATTTTATTTTCATATTAAGGCCTTAATACCAAGTTGATAGGATATCCGCGTTTATTAGCTTCAAATTACAAAATCAACGTTGTTTCTCTCTCTCTCTCTCTCTCTTAATTGATAACCGTATAAGGTGTTAATGTCGATAAGGAAACTCGTCCACATCAGCAGGAATTCGTATTTATACTATCCTTGTATTGCCAGGAATTAAGAAAACAACAACAATATTTTAAAGCAAGGCTATATGATATCACAATTTTATAAGAGTGTGCAAAATAGGCAAAACTACATTAGTAACATCAAATTGAAGATTTTCAAAATGAGTAGCACAATGTATATGTTTGTAATACATAAATGATCCTTGGTTCTATTCTATTCGAGGATAAGAACAGAGCGGATAGGACCAGACGGAACGATATCGACACGGTACATGCTGCATTCATTCCCAACACGCCATGAATAAAAGTCAAAGTATGACACTGCCAAATCAAGAATGATATTCTTCAACAAACCGTCTTCTAGACAGCAGCTTGCTTGAAATAGATTTTTATAAAGAATTTGTTGTGTAAATTAAATGTTGATTTGACATTACGGGGTCCATCAGGGAGCTGTTTTGACTCTACTTATTATCTAATATTAAAATTGACAATAAATTTAATCATTGATTAAGGTTTTTCCTACCATGGCAATAACATGTCAATGAATGTTATTGCATTATCTTCTTGGTTTCATCTGTTATTTTTATTACTTTTATATTGCGCCAATAGCCAGCGTTATAATGTATTTTAATGAGTTTTGGGGCAGAGTGCAACTGCGTAAGCAGAAATCAACTACATCGATGTCCGAGATAATGCAGGTTGGTAAAGAAGACTGCAGCAAAGCTTATTGGTCGATATAATTATCTCACCGGTACATCCTATGTTGTCATTTGGCAGAATAGGTCAGACTTGCTTACTATTTCCCTTGCTGTGCATTTTGCTGCTGTTTTATCAACAATTGTTGACGATAGGGCTTGAGTGAATTAAAAACCAAACCGCTGTTCATTTGGTTATACAACAATGTATTGCTGAATCTGGACTTGATTGAGAAGACAACTTTTTTCTCCATCAGAGAATCTGCTTTTTTTCTTCATTCCCCTCTCGAGAAATGTCCCTATCCAAATCAATTTTTAGCTCATATCTGCTATTAAATTAAAATGATTAGTTTGTATATGTGTCGTTTAACGTTTTCGTGTTTTCCCGTTTTGTTTCTTAATAAATCATTCATATCTATACTTGATTCATATATAATACAAAAATGTTCTATGTCGATATGAAAATATTGATGCAGAAAAGGGATAGCATAAAATGGAGTAACTTACAAGGCGTCTATTTACTCTACTGATGGTAACGAGGTTCCGTGGTGTAGTGGTTATCACGTCTGCTTAACACGCAGAAGGTCACGAGTTCGAAACTCGTCGGAACCTGCAATTATTTTTATTGCATTTAACTAAATTATTTTCTCTATATTCTTTGTCAAAAGAACCAATGCAAATTCAAACTTTCTTTCAAAACAGAATTAAATTCAAATATTTTTCTTTTCCAGTTAAAAAACTCCTAGGGAAAAAGAATGTGAAACAAATAAAAGTTTGTGAACAAACAGATTTTTGTAAAGATTGCATAATTTTATTGAATTGTTAATTTTATGTGTGTTTTATTATGTTGTTTGTCTTGTTATGAAACATGATAGTGACGTCATACGTGTATATATATATATATATAGATCAGTAGGCTCCGCCCATTCCCTGATAAGGGACACTGTACATCCGGGCATATTGTGAGAGGTCAAATGTCATTGGTCAACGCAGGATAAAGTTTGGCCCCTGTTCAGCATCCCTTGAACCCCACAGCACATTTCCTCCTGAGAACCCATCTTGACGACGCCATATTGATTTTAAGGAAAAGAATTGTTATAATTTCTAATCAGTAGTAAAAAATTCAATTTGAATTGCTTCAAACTGAAAGTGAAACACATCTGCACGTGCAGTACCACCAACCAAAAAGATGAAGGAGTTCCGAGTTATTCGTCATTGTTAGACGTCAGACGACAACTTTAAAAGTTGAGGTCGATGATCGCCCAATCCTCCGGACGGAAATCAGGAGAGTATCGTTCTGAAGATCGGTAGGATAAACTCTTTATTTTCTGCACGTTTTTCATGTACATATGGATATGTGTTCAACTGAAGGCAAAACAGTTTTGATCTGGGGTCACAGTTTAGTCCGACGGTTGCGTAGATATTGTGACGAGCATGCTCATAAGCAAAACCTTAGTTTTCGACCCAGTTCTCACAAGGTACATTTAGTTGGATATCCTGGGGGTACGATCTCTACGCTTCAAGAACATATGTCGGACATTCATTTCTATCAGCCGGAAATTGTTTGTCTACAAGTAGGCGGTAATGATTTGAGTCGCCCTTCCCAGACCCCGGAGTGTGTTATGGCAAATTTGACAGGCAGGATTGAACAGTTGTTTCATGCTACTTTCGTGAAATATGTTGTGGTTTTAGGGCTGTTTCCCAGGGAAAAAACTCGAGCACATAAGGGTGATGTTCCTGTAGAGGAGTACAATGTCAGAGTTCATCGTTTGAACACCATGTTACGAGAAGCTCTCCAGGGTAGCATATTTTGCAAGTTTTGGGAGAGCACGATCGCATGTCCAGTTTGACAGACTTATATTTGCCGGATAGTGTGCATTTCAAAAATCAGCAGCCGTATTTCAAATCTGTTCGTGGTGGAGTGCTTTATGGCATTAAAGCTAGCAGACAGAGACAGGTTCCGGTTTAGCTTGGCCAACTTTGCGTAGGTTTTTTATTAGTTGTTTTTGGTTTGTCTCCAAGTTTTATTTCGAGTTGTCTCCCTTCCATTGAGTGTGTTGGTTTTTTAGGCATAGCTCTGACAGCTCATTTTATATTTGTCTATACTTCTTGTATAATTTTTCTTTTGTGTGATATTGTTATTGCCTATGAATTTGGCCATATGATGTTATTTTGAATGATATTCATCATTATGTTTGCTAAATATTAAATATTACTGGCCCTTGAGGTTACAGTTTATATTAAACATTGAAATTACTGGCCTTTGAGGTTACAGTTTTATATTAATATTGATATTACTGGCCATTGAGGTTACAGTTTATACTAAGTATTGATAATTACTGGCCCTTGAGGTTACAGTTTATATTAAACATTGAAATTACTGGCCTTTGTGGTTACAGTTTATATTAAACATTGAAATTACTGGCCTTTGAGGTTACAGTTTATATCTTACTATTTAAATTACTGGCCCTTGAGGTTACTGTTTAGTGTTATACCAATTTTCTAACAGTGGACATATTATTATTTTAAAAAAAAAAAAAAAAAAAAAAAAAAAAAACTCGTTTGAGTTGTACCTGGCATTGTTCAGTCGTGTAATATTTACCGGTGTTTTCATGGTTTCATGAACTCACTATTGCCCATATGTTGCCGCAAGGTGGCATTGGTATACATGGTAATGTTATACTTTCCTGACATGCTGGTTGCCCTGTTGGGCTTTGTAATTACTGGCCCTAAGGGTTGCAGTTGTTCGTAACTATATTGTAATATATGGTTCTTACTTATTATAAGAGATAATTATTTTCTGATTTTACTGGCCCTATATAGCAGTTCCAGTTTTTCAAGCTAGATTTCAAAATATGCAATATAAATTGCTTATTATTGGCCATATGAGTTACAGTTGTTTGGAAATTTACATTTCAAGATACGTATGTCACAAATCAAGATATTGTATTTTAATGACCTTACGGGTTGCTGCTTTATAACTGTAAATTGATTGATTTGATTACTTGCCAAAAGTTATTGGCTACAGTTAATTCTAATTCATACACATTATTATTTATATTTGTTTGGAGATATACTGCTATAGTTTTTCTTTTATCACAGGTGTTTCATAACTAGTGTGGTATATCAGTAAGCTGCAATATGAGGCCAAAACGAAAGGCAGCTGCAAATAATACAGCCATTAAACAGCGAAGAGTAACTGAGCCGGCTGCAGCTGTCAGTGTCGCACCAGCTGTCAGCGCCCCAACAACAACTGATGTGCCACCTCCACCTGCCCCTGCCCCTTCCTCTGCCCCTGCACAGACGGTTCCTGTCGCTGATGTACAGGCTTTAGTAAAGAAGCCTTCAAACAAGGAGTGGAGGAAGCGAAAAAACTATTTTTACACTCGGAACACTCGGCCTCAACTTCCACGGGCTGACAATGCTGATGCCAGTGCTGGAGAAGCTATGGCTACCAACTTGCCCCCTATAGCGGTACCCACCGAACAAGTCATGACATCACATGACTCGATTAGTAGGTCATCAGTCTTACCAGCAATGACTTTGGCATCCGTTGAGCCCCACGAAAGCCACAGTAACACTCCTTTCATGTCAACGTCCATTCCGTTGGCTGATATGGTTTGTTTACCCATTAAGGAAAAAAATTGGGCTGGGGATTATGTAGAGCTGAGTACACTCAGCAGAAAAAGAACAAAAATACCTTTGAAATGGTCATCAAGCAGAATGATACTGGGGCTCCTGTGGCTCAGTGGGTGCCAAAAAACTAAAACTAAAACTTTGTCCATTGACCAATGGACTTCTTTGTTTCATTCTTTTGTCGCTATTTACTGTCAAAAGAAACCTCGGGATTTTGAGGCACTACTGAAATATATATCCGTAATACGGAAGCTGGCTTCAAAACAAGCAGACTGGTCTTTTTACGATGTCTCCTTTCGGCGACTTTTAGCAGAGAAACAATGTTATCATTGGGACCAGGTTGAATGGGAGCCCTGGCATGAGGCTATAACCCGCAAGTCCAGCACAAACAAAGGCTCTGTCAGTGTCTACCCTAAAGGCCTCTGTTGGAAGTTTTTGAATGGCCGTTACTGCAATGGATGTCGGTTCCCCCATAAATGTTCCATATGCAATGGGGATCATCCACTCACAATGTGTAATGCTCCAAACATGCAAACCAACCAGTCAAACCAGTTGCCTTTCGTGCCCAGCGTTTCGCAACCCCCTTTGCTGCCTCAAGATCCCGTGGTTTCCCCAGAAATCGTTACTCCTATTATCGCAGATAAACTTGCGGACATACTTGTAGGGTATGACATTGAAAAAACTCAATATTTAGTACAAGGGTTCAGGGAAGGTTTTCGTATACATTTTGAAGGTGATACGTTACAAACAGAATGTCCTAATTTAGTGTCTGCATCTGAATTCCCAGAGGTAATTCAAGCTAAAATCGATAAAGAATTACTTGCTAAACGGGTATCAGGCCCTTTTTCTTCGTCACCATATCCAACATATCATCTTAGCCCCATAGGAGTTGTACCAAAAAAGGAATCTGGTAAATACCGAATGATACATCATCTTAGTCATCCTAAAGGGATATCTATAAATGACGGTATTACAGAGGAGGCTTCTACTGTCTCTTACGCAAATATCTCTGATGCCATTGATCATATCAAATCTTTAGGTCAGTTTGCATTCTTATCTAAAAACAGACATTGAGTCAGCATTTAGGATAGTGCCTATTCACCCAGCTGATCGTCATTTATTAGGGTTTAAATGGAATGGTGAATTATATTTTGACAATTGTTTACCTATGGGACTTTCTGAGAGTTGTAAGATTTTTGAGGAATTAAGTAAGGCACTTGAATGGGTAGCTTACACTAAGTTAAGAGCAACAGCAGTAGTTCATGTACTTGATGATTTCCTTTTCATAGAAAAGACTGGTACTCATTGTCAAGAAATTCTGTCAGCATTTCAAGACATGTGCAAATCTGTAGGTATTCCATTAGCACCAGATAAAACATTTGGTCCTAGCCAAATACTCCCCTTTTTGGGAATTACTTTGGATACCATCAATATGGAGTCACGCTTGCCACTTGACAAGCTACAAAAGGCTGTAGAGTCCTTAGATAGATTTGTAGTTAGGAAAAAAGTCACACTCAGGGAACTACAATCCCTTATTGGAACATTACAATTTGCCACTTCAGTAGTTTTACCTGGTCGTGCCTTTTTACGCCGGTTAATTGACCTCACTATTGGTGTTTCGAAACCCTTCTTTCGAATAAGGCTGCACAAGGAAGCTAAGGCAGACTTGATCATGTGGGCTGAATTCTTACAGAAGTTTAATGGTAGTCTTTTCTTTTTAGATGAGAGGTGGTTAGTAAGTGACAATATGGAGCTGTTAACAGATTCTTCCTCTATAGGCTTTGGGCTGTTTTTGGTAACCAATGGTTTTATGGGGAATGGCAGCCAGCTGTTAAGAAACGTCATTTAAACATAGCGATTTTAGAATTGTTTCCAATTGTTTTGGCTGTAGCAGCTTGGGGAAATATGATACAGAATAAGTGCATATGGTTATTCACTGACAATCACGCATTAGTACCAATAATCAACAAACAAACTTCACGCGATAAAATTATTATGCGCTTGATTCGCAAGTTGGTACTCTTGTGTTTAACTAATAATATTTTTGTTTAAAGCAGTTCATATTCCTGGTCATACCAATGTTTTAGCGGATTCCCTATCTCGTTTACAGATAGAAAAGTTCAGAAAATTGTGTCCGACAGCACTTCAACTTCCAGCGCAAGTTCACACACTGATGGACCAAAGACACTACCTGTTACGCTGAACAAATTATTGGTAGCCTCCTTAGCCCCCGTCATCCCATAGGGCATATGACAAAATTTGGGAAAATCTTTGTACCTTTTGTACATCTGTTTTACAGACATCTGTCTCACTACCTTTATCGTATGCCACTGTCGCATTATATGTTGCACATTTACATGAAAAGGGGTCTTTCTGCTAGTACCATAACTTCACACTTGTCAGCCATAGCATATTTCCATAATATTAATGGTTATGACACCAATGACCCAACCAAAGATTTTGTAGTAAGAAAGGCAGTAGCAGGTGCAGCACGTTTACTGCCACAATATGATTCACGTCTCCCTATTACAGAGCCAATTCTACAAAGACTGGTTCAATCTTTACCATATGTATACCCATCCCTATATGAACAAGTTTTGTACAAATCCATTTTCACTTTAGCTTTTTATGGCTTGGCTAGAGTTGGGGAACTAGTAATGACTGCACAAGATAAGTCTCACAATGTTCTTCAAGTATCTGATGTTCAGGTTGTTTTCCAACATGCCAAACCTGCTAATATGCAGGTCTGTTTCCGTCATTTTAAACACAACAGCAGTCAAAAAAAGCCCATACAATTACAGTGAACACCATTTTACCTTCCTCTATCTGCCCGGTTCAATCTATGTTGGAATATCTTCCTAAACGAGGACCCAAACCAGGCTGTCTGTTCCTTGAACAAAACGAACAACCATTATCTCGTAAACAATTTTGACAATGTTGTCAGAAAATGTTTGAAGTTCTGTGAACTGAACAGTACTTTTTATAAGGGTCATAGCTTTCGGATAGGGGGGGCAACTCTTGCAGTCAAACAAGGTATGTCTTATGCACAGATTCGTTTATTAGGTAGATGGAAGTCTGATGCGTTTAAGAAATACATAAGGGCTCAACCACTCACAACTAGTCTTCCCTGAACTCTCTGTGCTTGTTACGTACAATATTTTGCTCATGTGAAATTTTTATTGTCAATGTCCTTATTTTTTTTTTTTTTACAAGTTTTATTCTTCGCATAGATATGTAGTGTTTTTAAGTCTATGCAGGCGCATGGGACCTTGTCAATGTATTTTTACACTGTATTGGAACAAAACCTATATATATTACAATAATAGGCAGGCGCGTGGGTCCCTGTCCATTATTTTTTATCAACATGGTGATTTTACTTTGTGTTTGGAACAATGTACCTAGTCAGACTTTCTAATAATGGACAGGCGCGTGGGTCCCTGTCCATTATTTTTTATCAACATGGTGATTTCACTTTGTGTGTTTGGAACAATGTACCTAGTCAAACTTTCAGTTTGTTTCTAATAATGGGCAGGCGCGTGGGTCCCTGTCCATTATTTTTATTGATGTGGTATACCCGGTGAATGACACAACCCTGCTTACTATTCAGTACAAATGTCTTTTGATAATGTTTTAATCAATGTATATCTGTTTTTTTCATTTTTAAATTTAGTTGTTGAAGTTTTTTGCCAATTCAAACCTAATCAACCTCTTTGCTGTTCGGGTGGCGGATGACTTTGTCATTTTGGCTTAATTTGGCCGCTCACCTTTGCGGTCCACATCATGTATTTTCTAATAAGTATACTGGAATTTTTTTAAAAAACCATATCTTAATGAAAAATAAATCATAAAGGCCACTTTAAGTGTGCCAATTTCCGCCATATAAGTGTTTGATTTTATTATTTTTACTCGCAAACGAGACACACCAAAGTCTATAAAAGTGGTAGTTTCTGCGCTCCTGCTTAGCGTTCAGCATACATGGGAGTGGGACGACTGGTTCGTCCGTTGTCAGTATAATGTGACCGGGTGGGGTGTGTTGCTTGGTGTCTTCGGCGGCATGCTTCAGTGATATAGCACTATAAAAAGGGCAACAGTTCCACTATACAAGAAGACACAACACGAACATACGCGCAGTCTCCCAGTAACACTCACCTCGCACAACATACACGCAACACACCGCATACATGGGAGGCCGTCCTTACATGACCATAGCTGTTAATAGGACGTTAATAAATCAAACAAACAAACAAACAAACAAACAAACAAACAAACAAAAAAATAATTACTCGCAAACAGAGCTTCACAGCATTGAGGTGGATTAGGTTATCTTCTGTGTCATGCAAACAAGGCAAAAATAAAAGTTTGTGAACAAACAGATTTTTGTAAAGATTGCATAATTTTATTGAATTGTTAATTTTATATGTGTTTTATTATGTTGTTTGTCTTGTTATGAAACATGATAGTGACGTCATACGTGTATATATATATATATAGATCAGTAGGCTCCGCCCATTTCCCTGATAAGGGACACTGTACATCCGGGCATATGTGAGAGGTCAAATGTCATTGGTCAACGCAGGAAAAAGTTTGGCCCCTGTTCAGCATCCCTTGAACCCCACAGCACATTTCCTCCTGAGAACCCATCTTGACGACGCCATATTGATTTTAAGGAAAAGAATTGTTATAATTTCTAATCAGTAGTAAAAATTCAATTTGAATTGCTTCAAACTGAAAGTGAAAGTGAAACACATCTGCACGTGCAGTACCACCAAAAAATGAAAATCCCTTCCCGTTCCCACCCGTTGTCAAAATTTATTCTTGTTCACCTTGACTCACCTTGACATTTCTTTTAATTCGTACTCATATTTTTATAATTACATGTTTATGTATGTAAAGCTTAATTTGGCCGCTCACCTTTGCGGTCCACATCATGTATTTTCTAATAAGTATACTGGAATTTTTTAAAAAAACCATATCTTAATGAAAAATAAATCATAAAGGCCACTTTAAGTGTGCCAATTTCCGCCATATAAGTGTTTGATTTTATTATTTTTACTCGCAAACAGAGCTTCACAGCATTGAGGTGGATTAGGTATCTTCTGTGTCATGCAAACAAGGCAAAAATACTATTGATATCTGGGCAGTGCATTAAGAAATCGGTTTCGTGGTGTAGTGGTTATCACGTCTGCTTTACACGCAGAAGGTCGTGAGTTCGAACCTCGCCGAAACCTCCTTATATATTTTTGTATGCATTTAAACTTCACTTTTTAAAATGTAACTTTAAGTTGAATACATTTGTTTTTGCACTATTAATTTTGTTTCACCATGTTTTTTATAATAGCATCCCATATATGAATTTTATGTATATCGTTAAGTAACATCACACATTCTATCATTTCAGCAATAGTGATAGACGAACTAAATCGGTTTTCAAAGATACATGAAATAAGCATATTTTTGTCAACAAATATCAACATGATAAAGCGTAAGACAATATTTGAAGAATGCGTAGCATATCGGTTTCGTGGTGTAGCGGTTATCACGTCTGCTTCACACGCAGAAGGTCGCGAGTTCGAACCTCGCCGAAACCTCTTTTATTTTTACATAAGAACAAGACATTTTATTTTATTTTCATATTAAGGCCTTAATACCAAGTTGATAGGATATCCGCGTTTATTAGCTTCAAATTACAAAATCAACGTTGTTTCTCTCTCTCTCTCTCTCTCTTAATTGATAACCGTATAAGGTGTTAATGTCGATAAGGAAACTCGTCCACATCAGCAGGAATTCGTATTTATACTATCCTTGTATTGCCAGGAATTAAGAAAACAACAACAATATTTTAAAGCAAGGCTATATGATATCACAATTTTATAAGAGTGTGCAAAATAGGCAAAACTACATTAGTAACATCAAATTGAAGATTTTCAAAATGAGTAGCACAATGTATATGTTTGTAATACATAAATGATCCTTGGTTCTATTCTATTCGAGGATAAGAACAGAGCGGATAGGACCAGACGGAACGATATCGACACGGTACATGCTGCATTCATTCCCAACACGCCATGAATAAAAGTCAAAGTATGACACTGCCAAATCAAGAATGATATTCTTCAACAAACCGTCTTCTAGACAGCAGCTTGCTTGAAATAGATTTTTATAAAGAATTTGTTGTGTAAATTAAATGATGATTTGACATTACGGGGTCCATCAGGGAGCTGTTTTGACTCTACTTATTATCTAATATTAAAATTGACAATAAATTTAATCATTGATTAAGGTTTTTCCTACCATGGCAATAACATGTCAATGAATGGCAATGCTTATCTTCTTGGTTTCATCTGTTATTTTTATTACTTTATATTGCGCCAATAGCCAGCGTTATAATGTATTTTAATGAGTTTTGGGGCAGAGTGCAACTGCGTAAGCAGAAATCAACTACATCGATGTCCGAGATATGCAGGTTGGTAAAGAAGACTGCAGCAAAGCTTATTGGTCGATATAATTATCTCATCGGTACATCCTATGTTGTCATTTGGCAGAATAGGTCAGACTTGCTTACTATTTCCCTTGCTGTGCATTTTGCTGCTGTTTTATCAACAATTGTTGACGATAGGGCTTGAGTGAATTAAAAACCAAACAGCTGTTCATTTGGTTATACAACAATGTATTGCTGAATCTGGACTAGATTGAGAAGACAACTTTTTACTCCATCAGAGAATCTGCTTTTTTTCTTCATTCCCCTCTCGAGAAATGTCCCTATCCAAATCAATTTTAGCTCATATATCTGCTATTAAATTAAAATGGTTAGTTTGTATATGTGTCGTTTAACGTTTTCGTGTTTTCCCGTTTTGTTTCTTAATAAATCATTCATATCTATACTTGATCATATATAATACAAAATGTTCTATGTCGATATGAAATATTGATGCAGAAGGGATAGCATAAAATGGAGTAACTTACAAGGCGTCTATTTGCTCTACTGATGGTAACGAGGTTCCGTGGTGTAGTGGTTATCACGTCTGCTTAACACGCAGAAGGTCACGAGTTCGAAACTCGTGGGATAATAAAGTTGCTAATATCAGAAATATTTTGAGAATGTGGTCACAGAGACAATTAACTATACAAGGGAGAGCTATTGTGATCAATTCATTGTTGATGTCCAGATGTTGGTATTGTCTAACGTCACATACAATACCTCTAGCTGCTATTACTGAAATAAAAAAAAAAACTATGTATTGATTTTTTGTGGCATAAAGGTGCGCATTTGGTGGCTTATGACACCATTATTGGCAAAAGAAAAGATGGTGGTTTGAATGTACCTGATATTGAGTTAAAACTTAAAGCATTTAGATTAAATTTTTTGAAGGTGGTTAGATACATCTTGCACAGCAGTCTGGAAATGTATGGGTCAGTATTTTTTTAACAAAGTTCTGAACTTAAATCTCGATTTTGAGGTTATTTATTGTAAAGTTTCCTAATAAGTATCTTAGATCTTTACCTATTGTTTATCACGAAATGTTAAAGGCTTGGTATGTATTTCAGTCTGTTAACGAGGTCTTCTATAATGAGGACAACTTTTTTGTGTATGAACAGCCTTTGTTTTTCAACCCAATATTTGTGAACAATGACAAACCTGTATTTATTGAATGTTTCTCCAAAGCTGGTGTAGTTAAAGTGAAGCATTTGACTTTAGAAGTCGTATCTAAGTTCATTCACTCAAATGCAATAGTTGATGTTATTAAGGATAGTAATCCAGATATTTCTAGTGACATAATTTTAAATGATTACAAAATTATCATGAACTCTATTCCTGCTAAATATAAAGATGTTATTTTGAGCAATGTACATACCAATATAAGAACTGACGCTAGACCTTACGTTACATATATGGATGGTAATGGGACAACAGTACAGCTCTATCCAAAAACCACAAAGGATATCTATGGTTGTTTTATTCGTCGATTTTTCAGAAGACCAAAATCAACTGAATATTGGTCAAATGTTTTTAATAGCATGAGTCTACCACAAGTCTTTACAATAATGTATTTGCCATTTTTACCATGTGATATTGTTGATGTTCACTATCGTATTGTTCATAATACTATATTTACCATGGAAAAGTTGAAGAAAATTGGCACAGTTAATAATGACCAATGTCTAGTTTGTAAAACTGATTCAGAAACTTTACAGCATTTGTTTCTTGATTGTTCAGGAACTTTCCGATTTTTTAGCCTACATCCAAACATTAACAAAGAAACTTTTTTCAAAGGCTGATCAGCATTACTTATCGGATATTTCTCTAGGAAGTCTTGTACTTCTGGGTTTCACAAGAAAGATCAAATTCACTAATCCGTATTTTATTAACTTCTTTTTTGGAGTAGTTCGTTTCTGTATATTTAAAAGGCGCAACTTAGTAGTTAGTGATATGTAAAAGTTGAATTTGAAAACTTTCTTTAAGTATACACTAAGAAAATATTTTGATTATATTAGACATTATTATCAAATGGCAAAGAAATATCAGTTGTTCAAAAGGTATATTGCTGCAGATAATGCATTGTTAAAAGGTGATGATATTTTTTTAAATTCTAATGATTTGAGTTCCTTTGTTTTAGATATCTAGTTAACACTATTGTACTCATTGTCTTTGTATTATTATTGCAAATGAAAAGAAATTGAATGTATGCGTTATAAAGTCTGTGATATATTGATTTCAAATGTTTATATTAAATGAAATGTGAGGAGCCTTCGGGGCCCCAACCCCGGGGGTCCTATTTGCTGGGAACATTAAAAGATTATTTTTAAAGATAAAAAAAAGAGCGTCGTGCTAATAACGCGAATGTCGTGGGTTCGACCCCCACACTGGCCATTTCCTTACGTATTTTTTTTTTACTCTAGACTTGTTCAGAATCACGTTTAGTTCCATTTTATTTTACCAAATTTGTTTCAAATGAAACATTATTGCAGCGTATATTATTAGCACTTTAACACGATCTATCTTATTGTTTGTCAAATCTCCGTCTTTATATTTCAAACGGGGCTTTGCTATTTTGCCACATTGACATTTACAATTTCGACTGTTCGCAGAAATTATTATATACACAAGTAGATAATGAAAAACTATAAATGGGTAGAATTATTTAAGATGCACAAACGTGTTTTCACATCATTTCATCCTATATGTCTAATTTGTCAATGTTCAATTATGAAAGTCTTTATGCTATCACAATGTTCACCAGTGAATCGCCGTTTCATTGTTTATCACCATTAGAATTATATTCTTGTACTGTTTGCAGATTTAAAATAAAAAAATCAAGCAATGAAAAAAAAAAATCACGTCTGCTTAACACGCAGAAGGTCACGAGTTCGAAACTCGTCAGAACCTGCAATTATTTTTATTGCATTTAACTAAATTATTTTCTCTATTCTTTGTGAAAAGAACCAATGCAAATTCAAACTTTCTTTCAAAACAGAATTAAATTCAAATATTTTTCTTTTCCAGTTAAAAACCTCCTAGGGAAAAGAATGTGAAACAATTACTATTGATATCTGGGCAGTGCATTAAGAAATCGGTTTCGTGGTGTAGTGGTTATCACGTCTGCTTTACACGCAGAAGGTCGCGAGTTCGAACCTCGCCGAAACCTCCTTATATTTTTTGTATGCATTTAAACTTCACTTTTTAAAATGTAACTTTAAGTTGAATACATTTGTTTTTGCACTATTAATTTTGTTTCACAATGTTTTTTTATATAGCATTAACCAAATGCACTTTGAAATAATTGATGAAATATATATGTAATAATAGAATAATTAAATGTGAGAATATCAATTTTGCTTTACAAACACGTTACTTGAACCGACCGATAATTATATTTTCCAAACTAAAGAAGCCATCCCTTCCCATATATGAATTTTATATTGTTAAGTAACATCACACATTCTATCATTTCAGCAATAGTGATAGATGAACTAAATCGGTTTTCAAAGATACATGAAATAAACATATTTTTGTCAACAAATATCAACATGATAAAGCGTAAGACAATATTTGAAGAATGCGTAGCATATCGGTTTCGTGGTGTAGCGGTTATCACGTCTGCTTCACACGCAGAAGGTCGCGAGTTCGAACCTCGCCGAAACCTCTTTTATTTTTACATAAGAACAAGACATTTTATTTTATTTTCATATTAAGGCCTTAATACCAAGTTGATAGGATATCCGCGTTTATTAGCTTCAAATTACAAAATCAACGTTGTTTCTTTCTCTCTCTCTCTCTCTCTAATTGATAACCGTATAAGGTGTTAATGTCGATAAGGAAACTCGTCCACATCAGCAGGAATTCGTATTTATACTATCCTTGTATTGCCAGGAATTAAGAAAAACAACAACAATATTTTAAAGCAAGGCTATATGATATCACAATTTTATAAGAGTGTGCAAAATAGGCAAAACTACATTAGTAACATCAAATTGAAGATTTTCAAAAAGAGTAGCACAATGTATATGTTTGTAATACATAAATGATCCTTGGTTCTATTCTATTCGAGGATAAGAACAGAGCGGATAGGACCAGACGGAACGATATCGACACGGTACATGCTGCATTCATTCCCAACACGCCATGAATAAAAGTCAAAGTATGACACTGCCAAATCAAGAATGATATTCTTCAACAAACCGTCTTCTAGACAGCAGCTTGCTTGAAATAGATTTTTATAAAGAATTTGTTGTGTAAATTAAATGATGATTTGACATTACGGGGTCCATCAGGGAGCTGTTTTGACTCTACTTATTATCTAATATTAAAATTGACAATAAATTTAATCATTGATTAAGGTTTTTCCCTACCATGGCAATAACATGTCAATGAATGGCAATGCTTATCTTCTTGGTTTCATCTGTTATTTTTATTACTTTATATTGCGCCAATAGCCAGCGTTATAATGTATTTTAATGAGTTTTGGGGCAGAGTGCAACTGCGTAAGCAGAAATCAACTACATCGATGTCCGAGATATGCAGGTTGGTAAAGAAGACTGCAGCAAAGCTTATTGGTCGATATAATTATCTCATCGGTACATCCTATGTTGTCATTTGGCAGAATAGGTCAGACTTGCTTACTATTTCCCTTGCTGTGCATTTTGCTGCTGTTTTATCAACAATTGTTGACGATAGGGCTTGAGTGAATTAAAAACCAAACCGCTGTTCATTTGGTTATACAACAATGTATTGCTGAATCTGGACTAGATTGAGAAGACAACTTTTTACTCCATCAGAGAATCTGCTTTTTTTCTTCATTCCCCTCTCGAGAAATGTCCCTATCCAAATCAATTTTAGCTCATATCTGCTATTAAATTAAAATGGTTAGTTTGTATATGTGTCGTTTAACGTTTTCGTGTTTTCCCGTTTTGTTTCTTAATAAATCATTCATATCTATACTTGATCATATATAATACAAAATGTTCTATGTCGATATGAAATATTGATGCAGAAGGGATAGCATAAAATGGAGTAACTTACAAGGCGTCTATTTGCTCTACTGATGGTAACGAGGTTCCGTGGTGTAGTGGTTATCACGTCTGCTTAACACGCAGAAGGTCACGAGTTCGAAACTCGTGGGATAATAAAGTTGCTAATATATCAGAAATATTTTGAGAATGTGGTCACAGAGACAATTAACTATACAAGGGAGAGCTATTGTGATCAATTCATTGTTGATGTCCAGATGTTGGTATTGTCTAACGTCACATACAATACCTCTAGCTGCTATTACTGAAATAAAAAAAAAACTATGTATTGATTTTTTGTGGCATAAAGGTGCGCATTTGGTGGCTTATGACACCATTATTGGCAAAAGAAAAGATGGTGGTTTGAATGTACCTGATATTGAGTTAAAACTTAAAGCATTTAGATTAAAATTTCTTTTAAGGTGGTTAGATACATCTTGCACAGCAGTCTGGAAATGTATGGGTCAGTATTTTTTTAACAAAGTTCTGAACTTAAATCTCGATTTTGAGGTTATTTATTGTAAGTTTCCTAATAAGTATCTTAGATCTTTACCTATTGTTTATCACGAAATGTTAAAGGCTTGGTATGTATTTCAGTCTGTTAACGAGGTCTTCTATAATGAGGACAACTTTTTTGTGTATGAACAGCCTTTGTTTTTCAACCCAATATTTGTGAACAATGACAAACCTGTATTTATTGAATGTTTCTCCAAAGCTGGTGTAGTTAAAGTGAAGCATTTGACTTTAGAAGTCGTATCTAAGTTCATTCACTCAAATGCAATAGTTGATGTTATTAAGGATAGTAATCCAGATATTTCTAGTGACATAATTTTAAATGATTACAAAATTATCATGAACTCTATTCCTGCTAAATATAAAGATGTTATTTTGAGCAATGTACATACCAATATAAGAACTGACGCTAGACCTTACGTTACATATATGGATGGTAATGGGACAACAGTACAGCTCTATCCAAAAACCACAAAGGATATCTATGGTTGTTTTATTCGTCGATTTTTCAGAAGACCAAAATCAACTGAATATTGGTCAAATGTTTTTAATAGCATGAGTCTACCACAAGTCTTTACAATAATGTATTTGCCATTTTTACCATGTGATATTGTTGATGTTCACTATCGTATTGTTCATAATACTATATTTACCATGGAAAAGTTGAAGAAAATTGGCACAGTTAATAATGACCAATGTCTTGTTTGTAAAACTGATTCAGAAACCTTACAGCATTTGTTTCTTGATTGTTCAGAACTTTCCGATTTTTTAGCCTACATCCAAACATTAACAAAGAAACTTTTTTCAAAGGCTGATCAGCATTACTTATCGGATATTTCTCTAGGAAGTCTTGTACTTCTGGGTTTCACAAGAAAGATCAAATTCACTAATCCGTATTTCATTAACTTCTTTTTTGGAGTAGTTCGTTTCTGTATATTTAAAAGGCGCAACTTAGTAGTTAGTGATATGTAAAAGTTGAATTTGAAAACTTTCTTTAAGTATACACTTAGAAAATATTTTGATTATATTAGACATTATTATCAAATGGCAAAGAAATATCCAGTTGTTCAAAAGGTATATTGCTGCAGATAATGCATTGTTAAAAGGTGATGATATTTCTTTAAATTCTAATGATTTGAGTTCCTTTGTTTTAGATATCTAGTTAACACTATTGTACTCATTGTCTTTGTATTATTATTGCAAATGAAAAGAAATTGAATGTATGCGTTATAAAGTCTGTGATATATTGATTTCAAATGTTTATATTAAATGAAATGTGAGGAGCCTTCGGGGCCCCAACCCCGGGGGTCCTATTTGCTGGGAACATTAAAAGATTATTTTTAAAGATAAAAAAAAGAGCGTCGTGCTAATAACGCGAATGTCGTGGGTTCGACCCCCACACTGGCCATTTCCTTACATATTTTTTTTACTCTAGACTTGTTCAGATCACGTTTGGTTCCATTTTATTTTACCAAATTTGTTTCAAATGAAACATTATTGCAGCGTATATTATTAGCACTTTAACACGATCTATCTTATTGTTTGTCAAATCTCCGTCTTTATATTTCAAACGGGGCTTTGCTATTTTGCCACATTGACATTTACAATTTCGACTGTTCGCAGAAATTATTATATACACAAGTAGATAATGAAAAACTATAAATGGGAAGAATTATTTAAGATGCACAAACATGTTTTCACATCATTTCATCCTATATGTCTAATTTGTCAATGTTCAATTATGAAAGTCTTTATGCTATCACAATGTTCACCAGTGAATCGCCGTTTCATTGTTTATCACCATTAGAATTATATTCTTGTACTCGTTTGCAGATTTAAAATAAAAAAATCAAGCAATGAAAAAAAAAATCACGTCTGCAGAAGGTCTTAACACGCAGAAGGTCACGAGTTCGAAACTCGTCGGAACCTGCAATTATTTTTATTGCATTTAACAAAATTATTTTTCTCTATTCTTTAAGTGAAAAGAACCAATTCTTTTTATATAGCATTAACCAAATGCACTTTGAAATAATTGATGAAATATATATGTAATAATAGAATAATTAAATGTGAGAATATCAATTTTGCTTTACAAACACGTTACTTGAACCGACCGATAATTATATTTTCCAAACTAAAGAAGCCATCCCTTCCCCATATATGAATTTTATATCGTTAAGTAACATCACACATTCTATCATTTCAGCAATAGTGATAGATGAACTAAAAAATCGGTTTTCAAAGATACATGAAATAAACATATTTTTGTCAACAAATATCAACATGATAAAGCGTAAGACAATATTTGAAGAAATGCGTAGCATATCGGTTTCGTGGTGTAGCGGTTATCACGTCTGCTTCACACGCAGAAGGTCGCGAGTTCGAACCTCGGCCGAAACCACTTTTTATTTTTTACATAAGAACAAGACATTTTATTTTATTTTCATATTAAGGCCTTAATAACAAAGTTGAAAAGGAAATCCCCGTTTTATTATCTTCGAAATAACACAATCAACGATGTTTATCTCTCTCTCCATCTTCCTCTTAATTGGGATAGACGTAGTAGGGTGTAAATGTCGATAAGAAAAACACGTCCACATCTGCAGGAATTCGAGTATTTATACTATCCATAGTATTGCCATGAAATATGAAAAAACACCAACCATCAATGATTTTAAAGCAATGCGATATGAAAGTCACAATATTATAAGAGATGTGCAAAAAATGGCAAAAACTTACATTAGTAACAACAAAAAGCAAGATTATTCAAAAAGAGTGAGCACAGTGATATATTGTATTTGTAATACATATAATGAACCTTGGTTTCTATTCTATTCGAGGATAATAAACAGAGGCGTGAATAGGAACCAGTAAAGACGAACGATATCCGACACGGAACAATGCTGCCTTCATCTCCCAATAACACGCCATGAATAAAAGTCATAAAGTATGACACTTGCAAAATCAAGAATAATTATCTTTCATCAAAAACCAAACCGGACTCTAGAACAGCAGCTTGCTTATGACATAAAGATTTTTATAAAGGAAATTGTTGTATGTGAACAAGTACCATCATAAAATCCCAACCTTTTGTACCGCATCAGTGTATCATAAAAGTACAACAACATAATAACAAAGTATACAAAATAGACACTAAAGTTTAAATCCTTGCTTACGATGAATGAAAACCTCGACCAATTCACTTCACATGACCAAGAATAGGCAAAGCTAATCTAACATGTAAACATCATCAGAACAATCTTTATAACTTTTAAATTGCGCCAAAAGGCCATCTGAATATGAATGAATTTTAATGAGTTATTGGGCAAGGATGTGCAACCTGCGTAAGCATAATTCAACGACATAGATGTCCGAGAAATGCAGGGTATGTAAATGAAGGAACTCGCCGAAAAGGCTTATATTGGTCGATAAAATTAATCTCACCGTTACAATTTCCAAAGATGACAATATGGCAATAATAGGTCTACAATTGGCTTACTATACTCCCTAGCTGTAGGCATTTTGCTGCTGCTTTTTAATCATCATATCTTGATAGACGATAGGGCTTGATGTTGAAATTAAAAAACCAAACCGCTTTATGCATTTGGATATACAACAAAGTAATGCTGAATCTGGACTAGATTGAGAAAGTACAAACTTTTTACTCCATCAGGAGAATCTTCATTTTTTCTTCCATTACCAATCTCGAGAAATGACCCTATCTAAGATCATTTTTAGGCTCATATCTTGCTATGTAAATTAAAATAGGTTAGTTTTTGTAAATGTGTCGGTTTAAACTTTTCGAGTTTTTTCTTCCCAGTTTGTTTTCTGTAATTAAATCAATCAAATCTATACTTGATACATATATAATACAAAATGTTCTATGTCGATATGAAATATTGATGCAGAAGGGATAGCATAAAATGGAGTAACTTACAAGGCGTCTATTTGCTCTACTGATGGTAACGAGGTTCCGTGGTGTAGTGGTTATCACGTCTGCTTAACACGCAGAAGGTCACGAGTTCGAAACTCGTGGGATAATAAAGTTGCTAATATCAGAAATATTTTGAGAATGTGGTCACAGAGACAATTAACTATACAAGGGAGAGACTATTGTGATCAATTCATTGTTGATGTCCAGATGTTGGTATTGTCTAACGTCACATACAATACCTCTAGCTGCTATTACTGAAATAAAAAAAAACTATGTATTGATTTTTTGTGGCATAAAGGTGCGCATTTGGTGGCTTATGACACCATTATTGGCAAAAGAAAAGATGGTGGTTTGAATGTACCTGATATTGAGTTAAAACTTAAAGCATTTAGATTAAAATTTCTTTTAAGGTGGTTAGATACATCTTGCACAGCAGTCTGGAAATGTATGGGTCAGTATTTTTTTAACAAAGTTCTGAACTTAAATCTCCATTTTGAGGTTATTTATTGTAAGTTTCCTAATAAGTATCTTAGATCTTTACCTATTGTTTATCACGAAATGTTAAAGGCTTGGTATGTATTTCAGTCTGTTAACGAGGTCTTCTATAATGAGGACAACTTTTTTGTGTATGAACAGCCTTTGTTTTTCAACCCAATATTTGTGAACAATGACAAACCTGTATTTATTGAATGTTTCTCCAAAGCTGGTGTAGTTAAAGTGAAGCATTTGACTTTAGAAGTCGTATCTAAGTTCATTCACTCAAATGCAATAGTTGATGTTATTAAGGATAGTAATCCAGATATTTCTAGTGACATAATTTTAAATGATTACAAAATTATCATGAACTCTATTCCTGCTAAATATAAAGATGTTATTTTGAGCAATGTACATACCAATATAAGAACTGACGCTAGACCTTACGTTACATATATGGATGGTAATGGGACAACAGTACAGCTCTATCCAAAAACCACAAAGGATATCTATGGTTGTTTTATTCGTCGATTTTTCAGAAGACCAAAATCAACTGAATATTGGTCAAATGTTTTTAATAGCATGAGTCTACCACAAGTCTTTACAATAATGTATTTGCCATTTTTACCATGTGATATTGTTGATGTTCACTATCGTATTGTTCATAATACTATATTTACCATGGAAAAGTTGAAAGAAAATTGGCACAGTTTAATAATGACCAATGTCTTGTTTGTAAAACTGATTCAGAAACCTTACAGCATTTGTTTCTTGATTGTTCAGAACTTTCCGATTTTTAGCCTACATCCAAACATTAACAAAGAAACTTTTTTCAAAGGCTGATCAGCATTACTTATCGGATATTTCTCTAGGAAGTCTTGTACTTCTGGGTTTCACAAGAAAGATCAAATTCACTAATCCGTATTTCATTAACTTCTTTTTTGGAGTAGTTCGTTTCTGTATATTTTTATTGCATTTAACAAAAATTATTTTCTCTATTCTTTGTGAAAAGAACCAATTCTTTTCGTGCAACACAGGTACGTTAACAAACGTGTTAAGAAACATAAAAATCAAACAAACATGGAAAAAATGCGTTCATATGTGCTAAAATGACAACAACTGTCTTGTGAATACCTGTTTAGTTCCGCTTGACTGGATTTGACCAAGGCACGGACTACATATATATGTAATAGCAAACTAGCATACGCGTACGTGTAAAGGTGTATGTGTATTGTGTATTGTGTACAGCTTCCATACATAAACAGTAAATATTTATAAATACCAACATGGCTGACACAGCCTCTGAAGCAGCCAAACGCCTACGAGAGTCTTCACAATCGGAAATGAGTATGGGAGAGAGTCCAATCCATGACAAAAAAACTGTGAGTAGAAAGCCTTCAAAAAAGGCAAAGAAAAAAGCAAAAATTGAAAAAGATCAAACGACACTTGAAAGTTTTCTAGATAATCCTGACGATTCCCAAAAAGAAAATGATTTAAAAAATGACACGAATTGAAGAGTTAATGAATAGTTTCATGAAGGACTTGAAATTGGAAAATGCAAAATTTCGTTACTAAGGAACAGCATCAGGAATCATTAAAAAAAGTTACATTGGATTTCAAACGCAAATAGACAATGTCAAACTACAGCACCGAGATGAGATTGAGAGATTAGAAGGTCAAATTTTGGAAATGGAACACAAAAATAGAGAGCTAGACATCAAAGTTGATAAACTGTCGAAAGAAAGTGAAACTCATGCCATTGAACTCGATCTAATCAACCGTGATACTAGAGACTTATTTCTAACTATCAATGATCTTGAACAACACGGGCGATCCAATTCAATTAGAATATCCGGCGTCCCGGATGACAAGAAGAATGAGGATTGTGGAGGACACATGCGCTGTAATAATAAAACTCTTTAAGTCTAAACTTCAATTAGACATAAATTCGGAAGAAATTGATACAGCTCACAGACTAGGGCCATATAAGCAGGGCAAACCACATAACATTATCTGCAAATTCATTCATCGCAGATGTAAGACCAAAATACTGAATGCGGGTATAAAAAATCTACCAAAGACTGGTATGTGGATTAGGGATGACGTGACGAAATACAACCAAAATCTACTAGACGAGCTTTCCAATGCCCATTCATCGCCAAAGCCAGGTTTTCCAACAGAAAAATCCGCGTCATTACAAAGTCAGGTCGAACTGAATTTATATCAACTGAGGACGAGCTCGATCATCTGTGGGGTTCGCTCGCCCAGGAGCATGCCCATCATTAATTAAACTTCAATTAATAAATGTGTATTTATACCTATAATACACTTACGCGCGCGTATGTCGGACTGTATATAACGCGTCTCCAAGGAAAATTCCGTTCGAGATATAGACTTGAATAAATTTAAGTGTGTATGGAATCATTTAGTGTTTTAGATTTACAACAACTATGTACTGTACATGTACATTGTGGAAGATATTATATTTTATAACGAATAATATTAAAATACTATACTGAATAATATAATATGTAATTATTTACATTTGTAGTATCAAATTTTATGATTGTTTATTTACCTTACACCCCTATAAAATTGATATATTTTTGTAGAACAGGTGATGTATATACATAGCCGGATTTTTTTCAGGTGTAGTCAGGGAAGCTGTGTGTTGGTTTTAGCTATTAGAAAACAGTATCGGTCTTCCGGGTCCAATACACTTCACGATTTCTTTCATAATGTAGTATATCTACACACAATATTGGTAATTTTCTTTGTGTTGCGTTTTTTTTTTTTTTTTATTTATATATATATATATATCATATATACTCATAAGCTGCAGAAAAAAGTAAATAAATTATCTGTCGTTATATTTTTTTAATACTTTCCGGAAACTACGGATCTTCTTTAAAGACTACACCGATAGTCCCTCTTTTGGACGCTTAAATGCTATAATTCTATTATATTTCAAAGCTGCAAACTAACCTAGATCGGAACAATGGTCCGTTTTCCTTTTAGTAATGCAATAAGATTTCCGGTTAAATTGTAAAACACGAGGTTGAAATTTTACTATGTTTTTACTGCTTCAGAAGACCATTTAAAAAGACAAAGATCGACTCAACACGGTAATCATACTAAATTCTATCATCATAATTATCTTTTAAAGAACATCGGTTGTTGTCTGACTAATGATAATATGTTACATGATAGCTATTTATATTATCAACAAATTTTAAGTCTCCTATAATTATAAATCCATGCAACAAATAACACAATCTTGCTAGTTGAAATTGGTAGAGAATAGGTTATCAAAAAATTTAACTAATACATATCTACTTGTGACATGGCAGCCGATGCCCTGTCACGATATTTACATGTAGTTTATAATAGTTACAACACTAATAGTAGTCATACTTTTGATCAAGATACCAGGGGTATGAATTCTTTTATACATTTATAATACCGTAAATGGCGAGCATTGCTTTATCTTGTTTTTTTTCTTCTATTTTTCGCGGCTTGGATAATACATAAGATATGCAGACATTGAAGTATTTTTACAGTCTTTCGGAACTACTGTCAAGTTTTTCACATTGTTTTACTTCTTGATTTATTAATGTCAAATTTGATTTTGTGTTTATGGGTCTTGGTGATTCTATGTTCGTTGTTGTTTTCATGTCATAAAGTGTTTACTTTGTGTAATAGATTGGCAATTTCAATATATATATACATTTACTTGTTTTTTTACCTATTCTTGGTGTCAGACTACTGTTGCTTTTGCATTTTCAATACTTTTTTCAATTGCTATACAGACAACATGTGTAATATTTACTATAATGTATTAGATTATGCAAAAAGTATTAGGATAGCATCTGCAAACTGTAGAGGATTAGGTCAAAAGGAAAAAAGAATGGATGTCTTTAATTTCTTAAAATGCCACTTTAGGGAATTTAGTATTTTCTGTCTCCAAGATACCCATTTTATAGAAGACCAAGAAAGGGAAATTATTGAGCAATGGGGTTTTAAATGTTATTTCAATTCCTATAGAAACAACTCGAGGGGGGTATGCATTCTTTTTAACAACAATTTTGAATTCAATATTTATGATAAGTGGAATGACACTCAAGGTAACATACTGGCACTCGATATTTCTATAGAAAAAAGTAGATTTACATTGATTAATATATATGGTCCGAATAGAGATGATCCAGACTTCTATAAAAAAATTCATGAACAGATCAATATTTTTGACAAATTCAAACTGTATTTATATGTGGTGACTTCAATCTAGTTTTTAGATCCTGACATTGATTCAAATAATTATCTACATGTAAATAACCCTAATGCACGAACTCAAGTTCTTAAATTAATAGAGGAATGTAATTTGATAGATCCTTTTAGACATTTTAATCCAGACTACAAAAGATATACATGGAGGAAGAAAAAACCCAATAAAACAGGCTAGATTAGACTTTTTCCTCACTTCAGATAACCTCCTAAATTTAATTGATAAAATAAACATTCATGCAGGATACAGATCAGACCATTCTATTATATCATTAGATCTTAAACTAAATAATTTTGTTAGAGGCAAAGGCCTATGGAAATTCAACAATGATCTCTTACATGATCAGGAATATGTGCAAAAAGTTAAAGATACAATATACAAAACTAAAATACAATATGCTTCTGATATGTATAATGAACGATATTAAAAATATACCAGATTCTGACCTTGAATTATGTATTGATGATCAACTGTTTTTTTGAAACTTTACTTTAGAGATCAGGGGAGTAACTATTTTCACATTCATCATTTAAGAAAAAAGAAAGAGATAAAAGAGAGAAAAAAAGTTAATAACTGAAATAGAATTACTTGAAAAAATGATCCTTGGTTATCTAATCCAGAAACGTATGAAGAAAAAAAATGAATTAGAGAATATTAGAAAGATTAAAATGAAAGGACATGTAATACGATCTAAAGTAACTTGGCTTGAAGAAGGCGAAAAACCATCTAAATATTTTTTGTAATTTGGAAAATTATAATTATATCAATAAAACTATCTGTAAAATAGAGAAAGATAATGGTGATATTTTAACGGATCAGAAACAGATTCTTGATGAAATTCAAATGTTTTTATAAAGTATTGTATTCAGATCATTCGGGGTCCATTAAAGACGTTGATCTGGATCATCTCTTATCAGGATTTGATTTCATGAATTTAAGTAATGACCAGAAAGTAAAATTAGAGGGACCATTGACGGAGACAGAAGTACTATCTGCCCTTAAGAACATGAAAAACTGTAAATCGCCTGGCTCTGATGTTTTACAAGCGAATTTTATAAATTTTTTCTGGATAAATTTAAAATGTTTCATTATTAGATCACTAAATTTTGGCTACACCAAGGGTGAACTTTCAATTACACAAAGACAGGGTATTATCACCTGCATACCAAAGGGAGATAAAGCTAGACATTTCTTAAAAAATTGGAGACCTATTACTTTGCTGAATGTAGTGTATAAATTAGCATCAGCTTGCATAGCAAACAGGCTAAAGTCAGTTTTAGATTATTTAATTTCGGAAACTCAGACAGGTTTTTTAAGCGGACGTTATATTGGAGAAAATACTAGACTCATTTACGACATTATGAATTATTCAGAATTAAATGATATACCTGGACTTTTAATTTTTATTGATTTTGAAAAAGCTTTGATTCGGTCTCATGGATTTTTTACATAAAGTAATAGATTTTTTTAATTTCGGAGAAAGCACCAAAAGATGGATTAAAACTTTATATAATAATACATTTTCAGCAGTTACACAAAACTGTTTTCTATCAGAATTTTTTAATATAACAAAGAGGTTGCAGACAAGGTGATCCTGTCTCCCCTTACCTTTTTTTACTTGTTGCTGAAGTGCTAGCTATTCTTATAAAAAAATAACAGAAATATCAAGGGCATACAAGTTTATCAAAAAGACCATAAACTCTCACAGTTTGCAGATGACACATCAATTATTTTAGACGGATCGCAAAACTCATTCAATGAAACTCTAAATGTGTTAGAATTTTTTGGTAAGATCTCTGGCTTGAAAGTCAATAATGACAAAACTAAAGTTATTTGGATTTGGGAAGAAAAAAATTCAGTGCTTACGTATACCATCATAGATGGAAAACTTAAATGGGGTGAAACAAAATTTAATTTGCTTGGTATTGATTTTTCAGTTAATTTAGATGAAATGACTAGTATAAATTACACAAAAGTGCAAACTAATATAAAAAAAAATATATCCTTGGGCATTGGTCAAGGAGACTCCTTACTCCTATTGGAAGAATTGTAGTTTTGAAATCAATTATTATACCTAAATTCAATCATTTGTTTATAACCATTCCCACTCCTGGAAAAACTCTTTCATTTAACATTTGAATACTTTATTCTTTAATTTCATTTGGCAATCACCAGTTGATAAAAATCAAAAGAAAAACATTAATATCAAATTATGAAAAATGGTGGTCTTAAAATGGTTTGATATTTCTGAATTCATATCTAGTTTGAAATCTACATGGATGCGAAGGCTTCTTAAAAGTAATAGAAAATGATGGATTAATATTTTTGAATCACAACACTTCCCAATATCATATGTATCTGATTTAGGAACTGATTTTATAAAAAAACCATAAAACAAATAATACATTTTGGATGCATGTTTTTCCAGGCCATGGGGTTAGGGTATCTGAAGCAGTACAGGTGAGAAACTTCTTTCAGAATTTTTAAGACTTCCTTTATGGTACAACCCTATTTTTTGCATTGATAATAAATCCTTTTTTAACAAAAAATGGTTTGATAAGGGTGTTCGATATGTTTGTGATTTATTAGACCAAGAGAAATAATTTTCTTTCTTTTAATGATTTCAAACAAAGATTCGGTATAGAATCAGAAAATTTTTTGCTTTATCGAAGTATATGCAGTTGTATCAAGAAAATATGTAAGAATCTAAATTTAAACCTTAGTATGTTTAAATAAACTAGATAGACCATTCATACCTAGCCATATTCATATTTCTATTTAAAAGTATTAAGGGATGTAAAGACATGTATCTTTGTTTAATTGAAGAAAATAAAGGTTTGATAACATCAGAGCAGAAATGGAAGCAACAAGCTGTCTTTAGAAACATACACTGGAAAAACAAATATAAAAAATACCTTTTCTAATTACCAAAGATACATCAATACAATGGTTCCAGTATAGATTACAGCACCGTATACTCCCTTTGAATAATTACTTAAAAATTATAAATATTTCTGAAAATAATATATGTAATATCTGTAAATACAGAAGTTGAAACCATAGAACAGTTTTTTGGTATTGTCAAAAATCTTTTGAAATATGGCAAGGTATGAAAAGAAAAATATATGAAAAAACTAATAATGTTGGTGAATTTAATTTAGAAACAATACTGTTTGGTGAGACTGAATTTTTTTCAATACCTCTCAATTTTATTATTCTTTATATGAAGTTTTATATTTTTTCTGATATCAAGAAAAAAACAAAACATAAATATGCAAGGTTTGAGTGAGTTTTTGTTAACAAAATATGATGTTGAAAAAAAGCTGTCCAATTAAAAATGGAAGTATTGAGAAATTTGATCAAATATGGACCAATTGGAAATATATTTTTGAATAGTTCTTGAAATATGCCAATCTATGTTTGTATGATGTTTTTATGTTGTAGTACTTAAATATGTATGATTTGAATCTTTTTGTTTTGTTTGTGTATTGTCTGTAATTCTTTATATATATATGTGTGTGTGTGTGTGTCTTTTTGTGCTAGATTTGTTTGTATATACAAATGTTTTATTCACTCCACTACAAACATTAAACCAAAACAATTAAATTCCAAATCTTAATGTGAACAGAATACTCAATACACAAGTAATTTTCTTAAAAAGTTTTTTCCTTTTTTCCCTTTTAACTATAATGGCTCTAAAAACTTATATTTATTGTTTAAATTGATGAATTGATGCATGCTGTGCGAGAGCCCTCCTGTGCGAGGACATTATTGTTCGGGGAGTTGACCCCAGGGCACCCCAACCCTGGCAGCTCTCACCAAATTACCGATGTGTATATACATTTGTTGCAATGCCACAAATGTATATACACATCATACTTAGCTGGGGGAATAAAATATTTTGTACTGTAAAAAAAAAAAAAAAAAAATCAAAAAACAGAATTAAATTCAAATATTTTTCTTTTCCAGTTAAAAAAAACTCTAGGGAAAAGAATGTGAAACAAATACTATTGATATCTGGGCAGTGCATTAAGAAATCGGTTTCGTGGTGTAGTGGTTATCACGTCTGCTTTACATGCAGAAGGTCGCGAGTTCTAATTATTATCAAGTAGTATTATTGCAAGAAACCTTTTGGGATGATATGTTTATTAATCAGATAAGTCACTTGTGGCAAGGCAAGATTATTTATAATAATAGTAATAACCAAAGAAAAGGTGTTGCTATTCTGATATCTAATAATTTGAAAGATGGTATAATTGATTTTGATGGTTATGATGGCAGAGTTTTAAGGGTTAAGATTAAAATAGATGATATTGAATGGAATATTGTTAATATATATGCACCTAATATTGTGAGTGACAAAAAGTTATGTTTTTGATACATTAAAAAATTGGCTTGTACCTTATTCGGACAACCTGATTACAGGGGGTGATTTTAATACTACTCTTTCTGACCTTGACCGTACTGGCATTACTGTACATCAGGTAAATACAAGTGTAGCGGGCATTGAAAAGTCTTATGTTCACATGTGGTTGTATGATGTTTGGAGAAATAGAAATAAAAATTGTGCTGTTTTTTCGCGCAAGATGGTCAGTAATTGGTAATTTATCACAAAGTCGCATTGATTATTTTTTGGTTTTCAAATACACTTTATTCCTTTATATTCAGAATATTTACTATAACGATACTGCATTCAGTGATCATTGCTTTGTTTGTAATGAGAATTGATTGTAATTGTGTGGTAGTAAGGGAAAAGGCATTTAGATTTTTAATAACTGTTTTTCTGTTAGATGATTATTTTAATACTAAGATTAGGTCTATAATTGAATCTGCCAAGACGTGTCCTTTATACATGAGTGAGCCTAAGGTTTGGTGGGATGATTTGAAGTATAAAATAAAGAGATTTTCTCAAGTATATGGTAAGGACCGAAGTAAACAAAAGATGTGTGAATTTATAGGATCCAGAATAGATTACAGAGTTTTTCCTGTGATATAGCCAATGGGAAATTATTTGATTGTAATAAGTATGATGAGTTAAAACAGAGTTTAGAAAAAATTGAAAAAGAAAAGTGTAATGGGGCCGTTTTGAGGTCAAAAAGCGAAATGGGCAGTAGATGGTGATAAAAATACTAATTATTTTTTAAAATTGGAGAAGTATAGGCAGAACTCTAATGCCATAAATTGTCTACATGATAAAGATGGAAATGTGTTTTAAACGTCATCTGAAGAGATGTCTCATGAAATATTTAGTTTTTATAATCAATTGTATAATTGTATTGAAACAGATGAATGTGATATTGAAAATGTTTTAACTTTTATTGACAAAAAGGTATCTAATGATGACAGAATCAAGTGCGATTCGCCTGTAACTGTTGATGAAATACACAAAGTTTTTGTTTTCTATGTCTAAGTCTAAAAAGTCCAGGCTTAGATGGTCTGACTGTTGAATTTTATTGCCATTTTTTTGATGATTTAAATAAATATATTTTTTCCTCATATTGTGCAAAGTATCTGGGAAGATAAAGAATTGACAAGAAGTATGAAACAAGGGGTAATTAATCTGGTTTATAAAAAGAGAGGTGATAAAACTTTGTTGAAAAATTGGAGGCCTATTAGCCTTTTAAACGTAGATTATAAAATTTTAGCCCGGGTTATGTCAGACCGGCTTAAGTCTGTTTTGCCTTCTATTTATTTCTGATTTTCAGTCTTGCTGTGTGGTTGGGCGTGATATCGCGGATACTATTTTTTGTGTGCGTGATATTATTGATCTTACTACACAGGAAGATCGTGAGGGGTATATTTTAAAAATTGATCAAGAAAAGGCCTTTGATCGTGTAAGTCATTCATATTTGTTCAAAATTTTGGAAAAATTTGGTTTTGGTTGGAAATTTTGTTGACTGGATTAAGATATTTTACACCAATATTTCTAGTTCTGTAAAATACAATGGCGAATCTTACCAAATTTATATCCGTTCGGAATCTCAGTTACGGCAGGGCTGTCCAATTTCTGCGATGTTATATGTTTGGGCGGCAGAACCTTTGGGAAATATGATTTTGAAATCTCCAGATGTTAATGGTATCATGGTTCCTAATACAAATTTTGAATCTAAAGTGTATCAACACGCGGACGATACTACTTTGGACACTTGGAAATAAAATGTGTATTGAATCATGTTTTCAAATTATTGGAAACTTATAGTAAAGGGATCTGGTGCCAAAATAAATAAAGATAAGTCAGAAATTCTATGTGTTGGCCAAGGTAATATTTCGCCAAATGAGCTTGATAAGTTTCGTATAAAATTATGCGAAAATGTTATTTGTGTACTTGGTGTGTATGTTGGTATAGATTTACGTTTATGCAAACGAAAAGAATTGGGATAATAAAGTTGCTAATATTAGAAATATTTTGAAAATGTGGTCCCAGAGACAGTTAACTATACAAGGGAGAGCTATTGTAATTAATTCATTGTTGATGTCTAGATTGTTGGTATTGTCTAACGTCACATACAATACCTCTTAAGCAGCTATTACTGAAATTAAAGAAACTATGTATTGATTTTTTTGTGGCATAAAAGTGCGCATTTGGTCGCTTATGATACTATTATTGGCAAAAAGAAAAATGATGGTGGTTTGAAGATATACCTGATTATTGAATTAAAACTTAAAGCGTTTAGATTAAAAATTTCTTTTAAGGTGGTTTAGATTACTTCTTGCAGAGCAGTCTGGAAATGTTACGTGTCAGTATTTTTTTAACAATAGTTCTTGAATTTATGTCTCGATTTTTGAGGTTATTTATTGTAAGTTTCCTAATAAGTATCTTAGATCTTTACCCATTGTTTATCACGAAATGTTAAAGGCTTGGTATATCTTTCAGTCTGTTAATGATGTGTTTTATAATGAGAACACCTTTTTTGTGTATGAACAGCCGTTGTTTTTCAACCCAATATTTTTGAACAATGACAAAACCGTATTTTTATTGAATGTTTCGCTAAAGCTGGTATAGTTAAGGTTAAAGCATTTGACTTTAGAAGTTGTATCTAAGTTCCTTCACTCAAATGCAAATACGTGATGTTATTAGGAATAGTAATCCTGATATTTCTAGTGATATGATTTTAAATTATTATAAAATTATCATGGACTCGATTCCTGCTAAATATAAAGATGTTATTTTGAGCAATGAACATACCAATATAAGAACTGACTGTAGACCTTTCGGTTAAATATATGGATGGTAATGGGACTACTGTACAGCTCTATCCAAAAAACTACCAAAGATATATATGGGTGTTTTATTCGCCGATTTTTCAGAAGACCAAAATCAAACTGAATATTGGTCAAATGTTTTTAATAGCATGAGTTCTACCACAAGTCTTTGCAATAATGTATTTGCCATTTTTACCCATGTGATATTGTTGATGTTCACTAATCGTATTGTTCATAATACTATATTTACCATGGAAAAGTTGAAGAAAATTGGCACTGTTAATAATGATCAATGTCTAGTTTGTAAAACTGATCAGAAACTTTACAGCATTTGTTTCTGGATTGTTCAGAACTTTCCGATTTTTTTAGCTTATATCCAAACATTAACAAAGAAACTTTTTTCAAAGGCTGATCAGAATTACTTATCGGATATTTCTCTAGGAAGTCTTGTATTTCTGGGTTTCACAAGAAAGATCAAATTTACTAATCCGTATTTCATTAACTTCTTTTTTTGGAGTAGTTCGTTTCATCTGCATAATTTAAAAGTACGCAATTTAGTAGTTAGTGATATGTCAAAATTGAATTTGAAAACTTTCTTTAAGTATACAATTAGAAAATACTTTGATTATGTTAGGACATTATTATCAAACGGCAAAGAAATATCAGTTATTCATCTCAAAAAGTATATTGCTGTAGATAATACATTGTAAATAGGTGGTGATATTTCTTTAAACTCTAATGATTTGAGTTCCTTTGTTTTAGATATCTAGTCAACACTGTTGTACTCATTGTCTTTGTATTATTTTTTTCAAATGAAAAGAAATTGAATGTATGCGTTATAAAGTCTGTGATATATTGATTTCAAATGTTTATATTAAATGAAATGTGAGGAGCGCCTTCGGGGCCATTAAAAGCCCCCAACCCCGGGGGGTCCTATTTGCTGGGAACATTAAAAGATTATTTTTAAAGATAAAAAAAAAAAATCACGTCTGCTTTACACGCTGCTTTAGAAGGGTCGCGAGTTCGAACCTCGCCGAAACCCTCCTTGTATTTTTTTGTATATGCATTTAAACTTCCACTTTTTAAAAATGTAACTTTAAGTTGAATACATTTGTTTTTGCACTATTAATTTTGTTTCACCATGTTTTTTATAGTAGCATTAACCAAATGCACTAATGAAAATAATTTGATGAAAATATATATGTAATAATAGCATAATTAAATGTGAGAAATATCAATTTTGCTTTACAAACACGTTACTTGAACCGACCGATAATTATATTTTTTCCCAAACTAAAAGAAGCCATCCCTTCCCATATATGAATTTTTATATCGTTAAGTAACAGTCACACATTCTATCATTTCAGCAATAGTGGAGAGATGAACTAAATCGGTTTCAAAGATACATGAAATAAGCATATTTTTGTCAACAAATATCAACATGATTAAAGCGTAAGACAATATTTGAAGAATTACCGTAGCATATCGTTTTCGTGGTGTAGTGTAGCTGCGTTATCACGTCTGCTTCACACGCAGAAAGGGTCGCGAGTATCGAACCTCGCCGAAACCTCTTTTATTTTTTATATAAAGAACAAGACATTTTATTTTATTTTACATACTAAGGCCTTAATAATACCAAGTTGATAGGATATCCGCCCGTTTATTAGCTTCCAAATTACAAAATCAACGTTGTTTCTCTCCTCTCTCTCCCTTAATTGATAACCGTATAAGGTTGTTAATGTCGATAAGAAAACTCGACCACATCTGCAGGAAATTTCGTATTTATAAACTAACTCTTTTATTGCCAGGAAATTAGAGAAAACAACACAATATTTAAAAGCAAAGGCTATGATGATATCACAATTTAATACGAGGTAGTGAAAAATAGGCAAAAAACTCACATTAGTAACATCAAATTAAAGATATTTCAAAATGAGTAGCACAATGAATATGTTTGTAATACATAAATGATCCTTGGTTCTATTCTATTCGAGGATAAGAACAGAGCGGATAGGAACCAGACGGAAACGATATCGACACGGTACATGCTGCCTTCCATTCCCAACACTCCTATGAATAAAAAATCAAAGTAAGACACAGCCAAATCAAGCAATGAATATTCTTCAACAAACCGTTCTTCTAGACTGTAGCTTGCTTGAAATAGATCTTTTATATAAGAATTTGGGTGTAGTAAATTAAATGTTGATTATTGACATTACGAGGGTCCATCAGGGAGTCTGTTATTTGACTCTACTTATTATCAAATATTAAAATTGACAATAAAATTTAATCATTTGATTAAGGTTTTTCCTACCATGGCAATAACATGTCAATGAATGTTATTTGCTTATCTTCTTGGTTTCAATCTTGTTATTTTTATTACTTTATATATGTGCGCCAATAGCCAGCGTTATATAATGTATTTTAATGAGTTTTGGGGCAGAGTGCAACTGCGTAAGCAGAAAATCAACTACATCGATGTCCGAGATATGCAAGGTTGGTAAAGAAGACTGCAGCAAAGCTTATTGGTCGAGTATAATTATCTCACCGGTACATCCTATGTTGTCATTTGGCAGAATAGGTCAGACTTGCTTACTATTTCCCTTGCTGTGGCATTTTGCCTGCTCGTTTTATCAACAATTGTTGACGATAGGGCTTGAGTGAATTAAAAAACCAAACCGCTGTTCATTTGGTTATACAACAATGGTATTGCTGAATCTGGACTTGATTGAGAAGACAAAAACTTTTTACTCCATCAGAGAATCTGCTTTTTTTCTTCATTCCCCTCTCGAGAAATGTCCCTCAATCCAAATCAATATTAGCTCATATTCAGCTATTAAATTAAAATGGTTAGTTTGTATATGTGTCGTTTAAACGTTTTCGTGTTTTACTCCCTTTTGTTTCTTAATAAATCATTCATATCTATAAACTTGATCATATATAATACAGAAAATGTTTTATGTCGATATGAAATATTGATGCAGGACGGGATAGCATAAAAATGGAGTAACTTACAAGGCGTCTTCTATTTGCTCTTACTGATGTAACGAGGTTCCGTGGTGTAGTGGTTATCACGTCTGCCTTAACACGCAGAAGGTCACGAGTTTTAAAACTCGTCGGAACCTGCAAATAATTTTATTGCATTTAATTAAATTATTTTTCTCTATTCTTCGTCAAAATAAACCAATGCAAATTCAAACTTTCTTTCAAAACAGGAATAAAATTCAAATATTTTTCATTTCCAGTTAAAAAAAACTATCCTAGGGAAAAGAAATGTGAAACAAAAATAACAATTGATATCTGGGCAATGCATTAAGAAATCGAGTTTCGTGTTGTAGTGGTTATCACGTCTGCTTTACACGCAGAAGGTCGCGAGTTCGAACCTCGCCGAAACCTCCTTGTATTTTTTGTATGCATTTAAACTACACTTTTTAAAATAGTAACTTTTAAGTTTGAATACATTTGGTTTTTGCACTATTAATTTTGTTTCACCATGTTAATTTATATATAGCATTAACCAATGCACTTTGAAATAATTGAAGAAAAATATAGATGAATCTAATAGCATCAATAAATGCGGATAAAATCAATTTTGCTTTACAAACAAGGAAACTTGAACCGACGGAATATTTAAATTTACCCAAACTAAAGAATGCCACATCCTTCACCAAATGATTACGTTTATATTCGTCAAGTTAACATTCCACACAATCTTTCAATTACAGCAATAGTGATAGATGAACATAAATCGGTTTTCAAAGCCATACATGTAAGTAAGCATATATTTGTCAAACCAATATCAACATGATGAAAGCGTATGACAATAATTGAAGAATGCGTTAGGACAATCTCTGTTTTTTTTTTTTTCCCCCCCCCCCCCCCCCCCCCCACCCCCCCCCCCCCCCCCCCCCCCCCCCCCCCCCCCCCCCCCCCCCCCCTGGGTATAACGCTGGTTATCTCGTTCTGTCTTCACACGCAGAAGGTCGCGAGATACGAACCTACGGCCGAAATCTCTTTTTATTTTTCACAATAAGAAACAGACAATTTTTATTTTCATTTTCATATTAAGGCCATAAATATACCACTTTGGATAGGGATATCCCGCGTTAATTAGCTTCAAATTAAAAAATCAACGTTGTTTCACGTGCTCGTCTCTCTTATTTGAGAACCGTAATGAAGGTGTTAATGTCGATAAAGGGAAAACCTTTTTTTTTCCCCCCCCCCCTTCACACCATCAGGAATTTCGAATTTTATACTATCCTTGTATAGCCAGGAATTAATAAAACAATCAACAAAATGTTTAAAGCAAGTCTAATATGATATCACAATTTTAATATGAGTGTGCAAAATAGGCAAAAACTACCATAGTTACCATCAATATGACGATTTTCAAAACGAGTATCACAATGTAGAGAGTTTGTAATACATAAAATTGTTCGCTTGGTTCTAATCTATTCGAGGAATAAGAACAGAGCGGATAGGACCAGACGGAACCGATATCGACACGGTACATGCTGCAGTGTCAATCCAACACGCCATGAATAAAAATCAGAAGTAATGACACTGCCAAATCAAGAAAGATATTCTTCAACAAAACCGTCCCTTATCCTAGACAGCAAGCTTGACTTGAAATAGATTTTTTTTTAAAGAATTTGTTTGTGTAAATTAAATGTTGATTTGACAATTACTGGGTCCAATCAATGGAGCTGTTTTGGACTCTACTTATTATCTAATATTTGTAAATAATTGACAATAAAATTTAATCAATTTATTTACTGGTTTTTCCTACCATGGCAAATATACATGTCAATGAAATGTTTATGTGGCTTATCTTCTTGGTATTATCATCTGTTTTAATTTTTATTTACTGTTTATATGCGCCAATAGCCATCGTTAATAAAGTATTTTACTGAAGTTTTTGGAGGCTGAGTGCAACTGCGTAAGCAGAAATCACCTACATATCGATGTCCGATATATGTGCATGTTGGTAAAGAAGACTGGTCAAGCAAAGGCTTATTGGTCGATATAATTATCTCAACCGGTACATACTATTTGTTGTCATTTGGCAGATTAGGTCCAGACTTGCTTACAAATTTTCCATGCAGTGTCTATTTGCTGCTGTTTTATAATCAAATCAACAATTGTTGACGATAGGGCTTTAAGTTGAATTAAAAACCAAAACCGCTGCTTCATTTTTGGTTATACAAAACAATGTTTTGCTGAATATGGCCTTGATCGATAAGACAAACTTTTTAACTCCATCAGAGAATCTGACTTCCGGTTTTGATTTTGGAGTGAATGGACGTTTGTCTATGAGCGGATATCAAATCAATTAACATCGGTGGTAAGATAGGGTCTAAGACCCTAATTTTGTGACATTTTATCGTTTTCATCATTTCCAGTGTGATCACACTTTGATTATGTGATTTTTTCTCGGATTTCCGTTATTTTTGTGACTACTTGGCCGGTATTTGCCGGAGAGATGGCGGCCCGGGCCCCTCTCAGACCAAGAGACGCTATACTAAAGACAATACTGTTATTGTAGATGTTATTGACAACAAGTCCTTAAAGGCTTACAAGGTGATCGATGTTATATCTGAACTTTGTGGTGAGGGCGCTGTTTTTGCCTGTGTCCCTAAATCAGGGAATTTGTTTGAGGTGACCCTTGAGGGGCGTGCGGGTATCAACCTATTATTGGATGGTATTTTGATAGACGGCAGGAGATATGAGTGTAACGATGCTACACAGAAGTTTACACTGGTCAGTTTTATGCATTTGCCTTCATATATTGATGATGAGGAAATAAAACATAAACTTGAAAACCCTTGGTGTTGAACGAGCTTTCCCCCCATAAAACGTCCGTTTCTACAAAGGAAGGATACCAACGTCGCGGACGGTACACGATATGCGCGAGTAAAACTCCCCAACCCTGAAGTCTCTGCTACCATAACACCATGAAATTCGGAAACTGGCAGTACCATCGTGTAATCCTTGAACAATGTCAATTGAAGGTGTGCTGCTCTTTGTTACTCTGATGAACATTTTATTCAAAACGACTGCCCTCAATTTGTTTGTTTCACCTGTGGTGGCCAGGGGGCCATTTCCGCAGAGATGCTTGTAAAAACTCAACCGTGGTGTTCGCTGCGGAGTGATCGGTCAGGTACGCCGCGTGTGATTGTGGCGCGAGCAGTCAGGCATAAGTCGATATACTCTGTGGACCAATGTGGCAGGTATGATTGTCTTGGTTGTTTTGACACGGGGGTAGTGCCTAACCAGAGTGACACAAATTCTGTTGTTGGTAGTGTTCATACTAGCGATGATATGTCTGCTGTAATCGATGGTAAGAAGCTCTGCTGGTGAGAAGGGAGGATGGTGGTAGATGATGTTGATGAAGAGGAGGTAGATGGTGGTAGTGATGATGATGATGAATGATCAGGATGAGTGTGGTGAAGATGATGGTGAGAATACACTTACTATTGGAGGAACCTGTCGGTAGGTGATACGGCGAGAGCTCTGTGATTCAGGGTAGAGTGTGTCGTGTGGTTAGAGGTGAGGATGTTTAGTGAGGCGGCTTGGAATCAGTTAACGTGCGTGATGCCGGCGCGAGCTACGTTCGATCATTCTCCCTGCACGTTATGGGGATGTGTTTCCTTTAAATGCCAGTGAACCAGTCTGCTCAGGGGGCAAATTCTGGGATAAGGGGGAGAAAGAGGAGGAGAGGTGGCGAAGTCGTGTGATTAGAGAAAAGCAGGAGAGTTAGGGAAAGAACACAATATTCTTAAAAGTAAAAGTAGGGAAGTCCTGGTGTATAGGAAACACAGAATAGAAGAAGTCTAAAAAAGTTAAAAGTGTTTCGAAATGATCTCTGCGTTTTTGTTTTTTCTTCTTCTAATGTTTACTTGTGTATCATTAAATGTGTGATAACGGATTAAGAGATGTTGGTTAAAATTAGAAATTTGTTTGAATATTGTTGCATTCTAATTATTATCAAGTAGTATTATTGCAAGAAACCTTTTGGGATGATATTTTTATTAATCAGATAAGTCACTTGTGGCAAGGCAAGATTATTTATAATAATAGTAATAACCAACCGAAAAGGTGTTGGCATATTCTGATTATCGTAATAATTTGTGATGTAAGATGGTATTATTGAATTGCATGGTTATGATGGAAATGCCGCATGAAGTTTTAAGGGTTAAGATTAAAATAGATGATATTGAAAAGGGGAATATTGTTTAAAAGTAGTATGCACCTAATATTGTGAGTGGACAAAAAGTTATTTTTTTGATACATTAAAAATTTGCGGTGTACTCTATTTCTGAGACAACCCGTGATTACCTGGGGGGTTGATTTTAAATACGACTCGCTTTCGTGACCTTGACCGTACTTAGGCATTACTGTACCATCAGGTAAAATACAAGTGTAGCGGCATTTGAAAAGTCTTATGTTCACATGTGGTGTGTATGAAGGTTTGGATAATTAAGAAAAAAAATTGTGCTGTTTTTTGTTTTTTTTTTCGCGCAAGATGGTCAGTAAATGGTAATTTATCACAAAGTCGCATTATATTTTTTTGCTTTCAAATACACTTATTCCTTATATTTTCCCCCCCAAAAGAATATTTACTATAGACGAATACTGCATTCATGAACATCTGCTTTTGTTGTAATTGAGAATTGATTGTAATTGATGGTAGTTAATGTGTGAACAGGCATTTGGATTTTTAAATAACGTTATTCTAGTTAGATGATGTATTTTAATACTAAGTATAGGTCTATAATTGGAATCTTAGCCAAGACGTGGTGTCCTCTATACATGAGTGAGCCCTAAGGTTTGTTGGGATAATTTGGAAGTAAATAAAAAAAGAGAATTTTCTCAGTAATGTTAAGGGACCGAAGTAAACAAAAGATGTGTGAATTTTATAGGATCCAGAATAGATTTACAGAGTTTTTCCTGTGATATAGCCAATGGGAAATTATTTGATTGTAATAAGTATGATGAGTTTAAAACAGAGATTAGAAAAAATTGAAAAAGGAAAAGTAGTAATGGGGCCGTTTTTTTTTTTTTTTTGAGGTCAAAAGCGAAATGGGCAGTAGATGGTGATAAAAATTCTAATTATTTTTTTAAAATTTGAAGAAGTATAGGCAGAACTCTAATGCCATAAAGTCGATCTACATGATAAAGATGGAAATGTTTTAATGTCATCTGAAGAGATGGGTCTCATGAAACATTTAGTTTTTATAATCAATTGTATATTAGTATTGAAACAGATGAATGTGATATTGAAAATATTTTATATTTTATTGACAAAAAGGTATCTTTAAAGATGACAGAATGAAGATCGCGATTCGCCTGTAACTGTGATGAAATACACAAAGAGCTTTTGTTTTTCTATGTCTAAGTCTAAAAGTCCAGGCTTTAGATGGTCTGACTGTTGAATTTTATTGCCATTTTTCTTTAGATCTATTTAAAAAATATATTTTTCCTCATATTGTGCAAAGTATCTGGGAAGATAAGAATTGACAAGAAGTATGAAAAAGGGGTAATTAATCTGGTTTATAAAAAGAGAGGTGATAAAACTTTGTTGAAAAATTGGAGAGTCCTGTTAGCCTTTTTTTAAACGTAGATTATAAAATTTGAGCCCAGGGGGTTATGTCTGAGAGAGACGGCTTACTCTAGTCTGTTTTAACCTTCTATCTGGTTATTTCTGATTTTTCAGTCTTGCTGTTGTGGTTGGGCGTGATATCGCGGATACTAATTTCTTTGTGTGCGTGATATTATTGATCTTATCTAACACAGGAAGATCGTGAGGGGTATATTTTAAAAGCCAGAATTGATCAAGAAAAGGCCTTTGATCGTGTAAAGTCATTTTCATATTTGTTCAAAATTTTTGGAATAAATTTGTGGTTTTGGTGGAAATCATTTGTTGACTGGATTAAGATATTTTACACCAATTATTTCTAGTTCTGTAAAATATAATGGCAATCTTCCCTTACCAAATTTATATCCATTCGGAAAACTCACTAGTACGGCCAGGGCTGTCCAATTTCTGCGGGATGTTATATGTTTTGGCGGCAGAACCTTTGGGAAAATGCATTTTGAAATATCCTTCTAGATGTTAATGGTATCATGGTTTTCCTAATACAAATTTTGAATCTAAAGTGTATCAACAATGCGGAACGATACTACATGGCCATGACTACTCCGACACATTGGAAATAAAATGTGTATTGAACATGTTTTCAAATTATTGGAAAACTTATAGTAAGGGATCTGGTGCAAAAGTCTATATTTGAAAAAGATAAGGTCACAAAAAGCGTTCTATGTGTTGGCCAAGGTAATATTTCCCAAAATGAGCTTGAAAGTTAATCGTATAAAATTATGCGAAAAAGGTTATTTGTGCTGTCCTTGGTGTGTATGTTGGTATAGATTTACGTTTATGCAACGAAAAGAATTGGGATTAATAAAGTTGCTAATAATTAGGAAAATATTTTGAAAATGTGGTCCCAGAGACAGTTAACTATACAAGGGAGAGCTATTGTAATTAATTCATTGTTGATGTCTAGATGTTGGTTTGTTGTCTAAACGTCACATACAATACCTCTTGCAGCTATTACTGAAATTAAAAATTATGTATTGATTTTTTGTGGCATAAACGTGCGCATTTGGTCGCTTATGATACTATTAGTTGGCAAAAGAAAAGATGGTGGTTTGAATATACCTGATATATGAATTAAAACTTAAAGCGTTTAGATTAAAATTTCTTTTAAGGTGGTTAGATACTTTCATGCAGTAGCAGTCTGGAAATGTACGGTATAGTCAGTATTTTTTAACAAAGTTCTGAATTTAAAGTCTCGATTTTTGAGGTTATATTCATTGTAGGAGTTTCCTAATAAGTATCTTAGATCTTTACCAAATTGTTTATCACGAACTGAAATGTTAAAGGCTTGGTATATCTTGTCAGTCTGTTTCATAAAGTGTTTTTATAATGAGAAACCTTTTTTGTGTATGAACAGCCGTTTTGTTTCATCAAAACCCAAGGATTTTTTTTGAACAATGACAAAGATGAATACAACTATTTTTTATTGAGGGATGGTCTCGTCTAAGCTGGTAATTGTACACCGTAAGGTAAAACATTTGAACTTTAGGAAGTTGTATCCTAAGTTCCTTCACTGCATTGCAAATAGTTTGATGTTATTAAGGATAGTAATCCAGATTTTCTAGTGATATGATTTTACAATTATTATAACATTTTTATTGGACGTTGACTTTTCCGATTCCTGAGTAAAATGCAAAAGATTTGCCTATTTTGCAGCAATGAACATACCAATTGTTATTGATAACAAGACACCCAAAATACATGTAGTTATGAGATAAGGGAGATAACTCCTTATAGCTTTTTTTATCAATACATCCTATGAAGGTCATATCATTGATTTTTTAGGTTATAGAACTTTCTAGAATTTAATCATGTAATAACAAATATGTTTGTAAACATGTTGATTTTAAGTAGAGATCTAGAATGATCTATTTCCAGAAAGTTATGTGTGTTTACTTGTTTACTGTTTTTAGTTAGATATTTCTAGAAGTAGAAGGTTCTTCAATATTCTTGAATTACGGTTTAGCTATATATATACTCCAGCTGTCCAAGGCTAATCAGAACTGTAATGAGACCTGTAATAAGACATATCAAGAATTGTACAGCGCCATATAAGATTCTATATGGGAGAGCTATTGTGTGACTTTATCTGTGGATTATTACAACAACACTTTGTGTGGATTTATTCATATTGCCTGGAACGTTACAAAATCATCGGTGGACATTCAATTTCCTTGTGTGATTTGTGATTATTGTTAATTTGAAACCTGGAAGGATCAAGGATTATACCAGGACATTCGCATACAGATAAGTAAACACTTTAAATATCATCGTACTACTCTTGTACCACCACCAATTACTTTAGACATTGTAAACCATCTCTGTATAATATTGTATATATAATTAAATTGTGTTTTTGAATTTAGCTGCTGGTTTCTCCTTTCTGTTATTCGTTCATGTAACAGAATTGGGGGCTCGTCCGGGATCGATATTCAATTTGTGAAATCTAACTTTGAAAAATTAATTAAGAAATTTTCAAAATTTGTGTACAAACTTTGAGTTTACATTTTGAAACCAACAGCTAGATAAATATGACTACTATGCAGTAGAACAGTTTGTTAAAGCGCCATCCCATGGAAGTTCTTTTGCAAGTTAGTAAGAAGGATTTACTGTTATTGGGTAAACATTTAGGCCTTACTATCAAAACTAATTTGAGGAAAGCTGAAATTAGGAATGTAATTATAAGATATTTTGTTGACAATGACAAATTTGACTCTAGTGCATTAGATAGTATAGAGGAAACAGTCAGCTCAGAAATTCAAATTTAGACAAATGGAACTTGAACATGAAATGAAACTAAGACAAATTGAAAATAGAAAAAGAGTTAAGAGAAAAAGAAATTGAAAGAGAATTAAAAGAAAAAGAGATTGAGAGAGATCAGATGTTAGAGCTAAGGAAGCAGAAAATTCAAGCTGAAACAGAACTTAGAATGAAAGAATTAGAGCTAGCTTCTCAAGACAGTTCAAGTAATCTAACTTTTAGGGGTTTACAAGGAAACAGAGGTTTTGATGTCAGTAGAAACATTAGGTTAGTTCCTCCTTTTCAAGAGAAAGAAGTTGACAAGTATTTTCTGCATTTTTTGATAAAAATAGCTGATAGTATGAAATGGCCTGAAGATAAGCTTACAATGCTTCTTCAAAGTGTCTTGATTGGTAAAGCTAGAGACATTTATTCTTCTTTATCTGTAGATGAGATTTCAAATTACCAAGTAGTCAAGAAAGCTATTTTGAAAGCTTATGAGTTAGTTCCTGAGGCTTACCGCCAGAAATTTCGAAACTCGAGAAAGAGAGATGAACAAACTCATGTAGAATTTGCCAGAGAAAAAGAACAATTATTTAATTAGGTGGTGTGATTCTAAAGAAATTGATGAGGATTTCGGTAAATTGAGGCAATTTTTGTTGATAGAGGAGTTTAAACGCGTTGTGTCCACACAAACATAAAAACTCATTTAGATGAGAGAAAAGTTGAAAACACTTAGTGAAGCAGCTACAATGGCTGATGATTACGCTCTCACCCACAAAGGCTCATTTGTTAAAAACAGTTCTCAAGACAAAAACAGTACCACAGGTACTAGTAAATTTGGTCAGCCTAGGAACCCAACCTTTAGTGGCCCTTCCTACGACAAACCTAAATTAGGTGATAAAACTAAGTCTGCTTCTAAAACAGATGATAGGGTAGGTGTGGGGTCTCCTTCTGGTCCTGTTTGTAATTACTGCAAGAAAGTAGGGCATACTATGTCTGAATGTTATTCTCTCCAGCGTAAGGAGCAAAGGCGTAAACAGTCAGTTCCTTCTGTGTTAGCTATGTCAAAGCCTAGTCAGAAACTTAGTGATATTGTGGAAGATTCTAAAGTGTCTGTTGAGATTAAAGAGCTCAGAGTCTGATAGTGTCTTGGAGAAGTACTCTCCCTTCATTTCTGAAGGTTTTGTTTCACTTACTAGTGATATTACCAACCTGAAACCTGTGAAGATTTTGCGAGATACTGGGGCTTCTCATTCTTTGATATTAGATGGCGTAGTGCCTTTGTCTGAGGAGACCTCATGTGGTAGTAGTGTTTTGCTTCAAGGTGTAGAGTTAGGTTTTGTTAATGTGCCTCTCCATTCTGTTTATTTAAAGTCAGACTTGGTTACTGGGCCTGTCACCATTGGTGTTAGACCGGAACTTCCCATAGAGGGCGTGTCGCTCATTTTAGGCAATGACTTGGCTGGAGAGAAAGTTAGGGTAGATCCCTTAGTGTCCAGTATTCCAGATAAAACAGATGATGCTGAGTCTTTTCAACAGGAATTTCCTGGTATTTTCCCTTCTTGTGCTGTAACTCGTTCAATGAGTAAGAAGGTTTCTGATGTTGCAGTAGTTGAGGATCATTATATAGTCCAGGGTTAGGTGACACTTTCTTGGCTCATGATATAGAGGATGTCGGGAGCAAGTGTGATCTTTTGAGCAATCCTGTAGACTTTGATAGTGATAGAGTTGTTCCTAGCAAGGGTACTTTCTTTGTCTGACATGATGAGCAAATCATCTTTGTCTAGAGAGGAGCTTATAGTAGAACAGGAAAAAGATCCTGAAATCTCCTTACTGTGTGATCGGGCTTTGAGTGAGGAAAAGGCGGAGAAAGTCCCGGTTTGTTACTTCGTAGGTCAGGTGTGTTGATGCGCAAGTGGCGCCCCCCTGATGTGTCTCCCGAGGAAGACTGGAAGGTTGTCAATCAAATAGTTGTCCCACCGAGGTATAGGCAAGATATTCTATTATGAGTTTGTCTCATGACGTACCTATGGCAGGGCATCTAGGTGTGACCAAGACTTATAACAGGATCTTAGATCACTTCTTTTGGCCCAAGTTGAAACGGGATGTGGCTGATTTTTGTAGGTCTTGTCATACTTGTCAGGTGGTAGGGAAACCTAATCAGAAAATCCCTGTTGCACCTTTGCACCCCATTCCAGCATTTGAGGAACCATTTAGTAGAGTCATTATAGACTGTGTAGGTCCTCTACCCAAAACTAAGTCTGGGAATGAGTATCTTTTAACTATTATGTGTGCTTCCACACGCTTTCCTGAAGCCATTCCACTCAGGAATATTAAAGCCCCTAACATAGTCAAGGCTTTGGTTAAATTCTTTACATTGGTTGGTCTTCCAAAAGCTGTCCAATCGGACCAAGGTTCGAAATTTCATGTCTGGTATTTTTCAACAAGTCATGTACCAGCTCCAGATCAAGCAGTATAAGTCTAGTGCTTATCATCCAGAGTCTCAGGGTGCTTTAGAACGTTTTCCTCAGACATTGAAGAATATGATGAGATCTTATTGTTTTGAAAACAAAAGAGATTGGGACGAAGGTATACACATGTTGTTGTTTGGCGTTAGAGAATCTGTACAAGAATCTCTTGGCTTCAGTCCCTTTGAACTTGTGTTTGGACATACTGTACGTGGTCCTTTGAAAATTTTGAAAGACAAAATTTTGGACGAAGATTCTAAAGTTAATCTCTTAGAGTATGTGTCTAACTTTAAGCAAAGGTTGACAAGGGCATGTGAACTGGCGAAAAGAAAATTTGGCCGTTACTCAAACCAAAATGAAAACATGGTATGATAAAGATGCCCGTGCAAGAAGTTTTGATCCAGGTGACAAAATTTTGGCTCTATTACCAATACCGGGTCAGCCTTTGCAAGCTAGATATTTTGGACCTTATATTGTTGAGAAAAAGGTTGATGATGTTAACTACAATGTACAAACTCCAGGGAGGCGCAAGAAAAACTCAATTATGTCATGTTAATATGCTTAAGAAATATGTAGATAGAGAAGAGAGCAAGACCTCTCAACCTATTGCTACTTTGGCCTCTGTACCATCACAAAGTGAAAGTACAGCTGATATTTGTAAATTAGACCTTAGATGGTGGTGTACAAGATGTAGGTTTAGACTGTGGTGTTAAGTTACGGAATTCAGATGTGCTCGCGAACTTGGACAAGAAACTATGTCATCTATTCGGAAAAAGAACGCAATGAACTTAAAGATTTGATACTTGAGTATAAACATTTGTTTCCGGATACACCAGGCAAAACAGATGCTATCTATCACGACGTGGATGTAGGCGATGCGCCACCTGTCAAGCAACATCCTTACCGTGTCAATCCTTTGAAAGAAGAACACTTAAAGAAAGAAATTCAATACATGTTGGACAATGATATTATTGAACCAAGCAAAAGTGAATGGAGCTCTCCATGTGTTTCTGGTGCCAAAGCCAGACAAGACATACCGGTTCTGTACTGACTTCAGAAAAGTAAACTCTGTCAGTAAAACAGACTCTATCCAATTCCAAGGATTGACTCATGTATTGACAAAGTTGGCAAAGCCAAGTACGTAAAGCAAGTTTGACCTGTTGAAAGGATATTGGGCAGGTGCCATTAACAGAAAGAGCTAAAGAAGTGTCGGCATTTGTAACCTCGCAAGGTTTGTACCAGTACAAAGTTATGCCATTTGGTATGAAGAATGCCCGGCAACATTTCAACGTCTTCTTAACAGCGTGATATCAGACCTGGAAGGCTGTGATGGATACATTGATGACGTCATCAACTACCACGACACGTGGGAAAGACCATCTACGCGGGATTCGTGAATTCTTCGAAAGACTCACTACCATGAAATTGACTGTAAAACTTATTGAAATGTGAATTTTGTCATGCAACTGTTGAATTTTTAGGCCATGTTGTAGGACAGGGGCAGGTTAAACCTGTTCAGGCCAAAGTAGAATCAATTATAAGATTTTCCAGCTCCTGGAGGCAAGAGAGAGCTGATGAGGTTTCTTTGGTATGGCTGGATACTACAGAAAATTTTGTCAAAATTTCTCTGTTATAGCAGCTCCACTTACTGCTTTGTTAAAGAAAAATGTCAAATTTGTCTGGTCAGACGAATGTAAGTCTGCCTTTGAGAAATTGAAAGCCATACTATCAAACTCACCAGTTCTGACTGCTCCAGATTTTAATAAACAGTTTAAACTGTTTGTTGACGCCAGCGATGTAGGTGTTGGTGCTGTTTTGATGCAAGAAGGGTACTGAACAAATTGACCATCCAATTTGTTATTTCTCGAAAAAGTTTGACAAACACCAGAGAAATCATTCCACCATTGAGAAAGAATGTTTAGCATTGATTTTGGCCTTAAACCAATTTGATGTGTATCTATGCACTACAGTTGTGCCTGTGTTGGTCTTCACCGACCACAACCCTTTGACATTCATTGGGAAAATGAAAAACAAAAATCAAAGAATTCTCAGGTGGAGTTTGACTTTGCAAGAGTACAATCTTGACATCAAAACATATCAAAGGGAAAGACAATATTCTAGCTGATGCTTTATCAAGGATTTAAATATTACTTGATATGTCAAGAAAGTTTCCTTTTCAAGAAAACTTTCTTTTCTTTAAGGAGGGGGTGTGTTATGTATGACACTAAATACATGTAGTTATGAGATAAGGGAGATAACTCCTATAGCTTTTTTTATCAATACATCCTATGAAGGTCATATCATTGATTTAGGTTATAGAACTTTCTAGAATTTAATCATGTATAAACAAATATGTTTGTAAACATGTTGATTTTTAAGTAGAGATCTAGAATGATCTATTTCCAGAAAGTTATGTGTGTTTACTTGTTTACTGTTTTTAGTTAGATATTTCTAGAAGTAGAAGGTTCTTCAATATTCTTGAATTACGGTTTAGCTATATATACTCCAGCTGTCCAAGGCTAATCATAACTGTAATGAGACCTGTAATTAGACATATCAAGAATAGTACAGCGCCATATACGATTCTATTGGGAGAGCTATTTTGTGACTTTATCTGTGGATTATTACAACACTTTGTGTGGATTTATTCATATTGCCTGGAACGTTACAAATCATCGGTGGACATTCAATTTCCATTGTGGATTTGTGATTATTGTTAATTTGAAACCTGGAAGGATCAAGGATTATACCAGGACATTCGCATACAGATAAGTAACACTTCAAATCATCGTACTACTCTTGTACCACCACCAATTACTTTAGACATTGTAAACCATCTCTGTATAATATTGTATATATAATTAAATTGTGTTTTGAATTTAGCTGCTGGTTTCTCCTTTCTGTTAATGTAACTCTGATGTGTCATTGCGAGAATGCAATTTTAATGTACGATTAGAATTTTGGATAAATATAATGTGATAATGTTTATAAGAAGAATAGGAAGTCTATTTAGAATAACTGGTAGTAAAATAGAATTTAGTAAAATAGAATGGCCATTAGCGATATCTATGTAACAGCAATTTATTATAAGACTCGTGTCATTTTTTGTAAAGGAGGCATAATCTTTTTGTAATGTTTTTATAGATAGTCCATATCCAAAGCTACAGAAATAAGATTTTTTTATAGAAAGTCCATATTCAAAGCTAAAGAAATAAGTTTTTTTTATAGATAATCCATATTCAAAGTTACAGAAATAAAATGTTTTAACTGTTTAAGACAAGTATTTCACACATTGATACATATATCAATATGAAGTAACAAGAATACGTACACGTAAATTATTTTAGACCCATATGTCTATATTTACATGCTCATATCTTGTTAATGATGTTATGCTCCAATATTACACTATATCCAACAATAATGATTTTACAATATATAGACAAAATAAAATGTATATCAATATTTTTATTTGAACACAAAATTAAATATTAGATACTCGTGAATCGATATGATATTTAACGATATAAAACATTTTGACCATTCCGTGTAGGTTTCAATCTTTACTGAGAATCATGTTGGCGATTCCCTGAAACAGACGTAAAACAAAGTCATTAAACCGAAAGTTTGCGGCGTAATTGTATAAAGGGAATACTCATTTATCGAATTTAAGAACACGATTTTGAATATGAAATATTGAATATCAACTTTTTAAGAGGGTTCACTTTTTTTTCTAAAATTAGTTATAAGAAATAGTAATCCAAACATGAAAAATGTTTCACTTCCGCCCTAATACTTGGCATGAAATTAGATGTTAAAAAGATGTTAAAGAATTTGTTAGATTTTGATGCTATCAGGGTTACAGAATGTGTGTTTCAAAATATTGTATTAAATCATTTGATTTAAAAGGTATTGAGCAGCAGGCTATGCCTATATAAACCCTCTCCCTGATGTGATGTGTGTTGATAACGACATTGATAGTTCTTTGAACAGTACCTTGTATTCAGACCAGGAATTTTCATTGATTTGGAAATGGTCGTATTCTTCAAAGTCCTTGACTTGTACAGGTACGCCCCTTTTCTCCAAGGCCTACAACACGATGTTATGTGTATAATCAATAGACATATGCGTTAAAATCTGATCTACGACAAAGCAATGAAATTGATAACTACTCAAAGAATACAAAGGCCACACGCAGAGTTCAGAATAGTATTTATACACACTTAAAACATGGCTATGATGTCATCTTTTGTTGTCCCCAGTACCTTATTTAGACTATTGCTCAAGTACTTGTTCTGTCTGTAGATTAGTACACCTTTCACTGTTCATTAGTTTACCTGTAGCTGTGGATTAGTTTCAACTAATCTACAGTTCCAGGTAAACTATGTACAATGAAAGGTAGAGAGTGACACTACATGCAGCATTGTAAAATTGGACAGATAAATAACAAATAAATGTAATCAAATTCAACACAAATGTAATAGAAAACTTCAATAATACATATTATTACATATTTTCTGTTTTATATATTTGATTCTTGGACATCGGCATAAATCCAATCACATCAACCACAACGCATAAAATTACTAGGCCATGGACTAGGAGGGTCCCACATACACCCCCCCCCCCCCAAACCTCCGAACCAATATTTTTCTGAACCCTTATGACCCACTGATCACAAATCCAAATGTTAACATTGCATAAGTTGGGATAAACTTCCGGTTATGACGTCACCAAGATGGCCGCCATCTCGAATTTCACTAAAAATTGAATAATAGTCATAACATTAACATTTTTCAACCGAAGTAGACAAATGATGTATCAAAATGACCACAATAGAACGACAAATACATATCAGGACCAAAAAAACCCAATATATGTAGTGATTTCTACGCAGGAAATTAAAAAATCGGATTTAAAGCTCAAAAATGGTGATTTTTCAGCAAATTTTTCATATTTTGTTTGACGCAGCAAAAATGTTTCCCAACAGCAATCTATTATTTCTAATAGGTTTTTTGACCACTTATCAATCAGTGTAAGCAACGAAAACAACCAAAACCAATGTTAACATCGTGTAAGTTCCGGTTATGACGTCATCAAGATGGCCACCATCTCGAATTTCACTGAAAAATGAACAATAGTCAAAACATTGACATTTTTCAACTGAAGTAGACAAATGAGGCATCAAAATGACCACAATAGAACAACAAATACATATCAGGACCAAATAATCCAATATATGTAGTGATTTGAACGCAGGAAATGAAAAATAATAATATTTTCAGCTCAAAAATAGTAATCTTCAGCATTTTTTCATATTTGGCTTGACGCAACAAAATTGTTTCCCAACAACAAATTATTATTCACAATCAGTTATTTGACCTCTTATCAATCGGTTAAAACAACAACAACAAAAATATATAGAAATGCAAAAGAAAATTTTTATACCATCATTTGGTTTAGAAAACATCACCGGATGCGGCATATGATTATTTTTTCCAAACCGCTAACACTACATTTTCCTGGTGTCTTGGAATTTCCTGAATATAACATTGGCTATTGACGATTTATATCTTAACAAATTTGAATTTAAAGTTGGCTGAATATCTAAGTGGTACTTCAAAATAATCCATTTTCATATTCGAAATTTTGTAGACTAGTAGCCTCTCAAACTGAATTATTATAGCAAAACGCTAACTAATAGCTATAGGGTATCAAATTAAAGTTCCGTAAATACCATGACACTTTTCTAAACATATTGTGTCTTTTAGAATGAGCACATCCATTGTTTATTTCCTGTGTAAAACGCAAGGAAATATAAGATGGTTACTGCAGTGTCACATATTTCTTAATGGTAATCATTTTCGTTGTGCGTGCTTTCTCGCCAGAGTGTCGTCTTCGACCTCGGTGACCTGATGTGACATTACATTACCGGGTTACCATCGTGGTTCTAACTTATCAACTATCCATGGTCAGAGTTAAGATCAGAAACATCGGCTTCAGGGATGTGGGAGCTCTTCCTTTTTCCAACGTAGTTTCACCTAGATTCACATATCGTATATGATGTTCCAGACGTCCCTGGCATGATGGAAAAGACACCAGATCAACATTCTGCGGAGGGTTGAGTTGGTTCTCCTTAATTCGTATGAAGCACAATTCCTCATTCTTGTGAACCTCAGTGACCATAAGTGGCACAGGTGGATTCTTTGAGGTCATAAATGAGGTCTGCAGTGAAGTTTCACTCTTTGCCAAGTCTGGAAAGCACTTTAAAGAACTCTCTACTGGAGAGTCTTCAATGGTCTCTTTGCGCATACACCAGATGTGACACAACCAGCACCTTCAAGGGAGTGGGAGAAGTCAGACCAATGAAAAACATTTAACATTTATGCCCTCATTAATGACCTCGATGATATCACCTGTGTCATTTATGGTTGCACGAGGGTCCACAAGATTCTTCATACGAATTATGGAGTTATGTGCTAAGGAGAACCAATCCACCATTGGAAGAATGTGCATCTGGTGTAATTTCCATTATGCCGGAGAAGTCTGAAACAGCATATACGTACGATATGTTAGAATCTGAAAGAGATCCCACATCCCTGAACCTGTTCCTGACATGAACTCTGGCCGTGGATGGGTCATAAAAGGCTAGAAAAAACACTGGTAATGCAGTGTCACATGAGCTCATCGACATCGAAGACGTCGATCTGGCTTTCGACGAATTGATCTCGAGTACTCTGATTCGGACTGCATGTACCAGCTACCAGATATGCCGTGTCTCTTCAATGGATAGGTCAGTGAGGCGAGAAAGCACGAACAATGCTAATGGTTATCATTGAGAACCAGTGAAAGACATATGTGACATTGTAGTAACCATCTGACATTTTGCCTATGCTATGCATAGGAAATAAACATTGAATGTGCTCATTTTCGAAGACACAAACGCTTTGGGAACCGTTAATGATATTAACGGAAACACAGGCTTAGCTTAGGTTACATTTGTCAGTAGGTGTTGTGTTATTTTTGAGACGCTGCTAATCTACAAAATTGAGGGTATAACAATAATTCTTTTTTTGCATTTCTATATATTGTTGTTTTTGTTTTTACTGATTGATAGGAGTTTAAATAACTGAATACGAGAAATAATTTGTTGTTGGGAAACATTTCTGCTGCGTCAAGCCAAGTATGAAAAATTTGCTGAAAAATCACCATTTTTGAGCTTAAAAGCTTATTTTTTTATTTTTTTTCCGTACAAATCACTACACATATTGGATTATTTGGTCCTGATATGTATTTGTCGTTCTATTGTGGTCATTTTGATACCACATTTGTCTACTTTAGTTGAAAAATATCAGTGTTATGTCTATTCTTCATTTTAAGTGAAATTCGAGATGGTGGCCATCTTGATGACGTCATAACCGGAACCTATACAATGTTAACATTGGTTTTTGTTGTTGTTGTTGTTTAAACTGATTGATAAGTGGTCAAAAACTTTTTTTGAAATAATAGATTGTTGTTTGGGAAACATTTTTGCTGCGTCAAACAAAATATGAAAAATTTGCTGAAAAATCACCATTTTTGAGCTTTAAATCCGATTTTTTCATTTCCTGCGTAGAAATCACTACATATATTGGATTTTTTGGTCCTGATATGTATTTGTTGTTCTATTGTGGTCATTTTGATACCTCATTTGTCTACTTCGGTTGAAAAATGTTAATGTTATGACTATTTTTCAATTTTTAGTGAAATTCGAGATGGCGGCCATCTTGATGACGTCATAACCGGAAGTTCATCCCAACTTATGCAATGTTAACATTTGGATTTGTGATCAGTGGGTCATAAGGGTTCAGAAAAATATTGGTTCGGAGGTTTGGGGGGGGGGGGGGGTGCATGTGGGACCCTCCTAGCCCATGGCCTATACTCCTTGTGTTGAAAATCAAGACTCCTTAGTATTTCGATAGCACAGACATTCCTACAATAATGTTTTAATTTTAGATAGATATGTGTACTTTCCTTGTTGGAATATTGAATGAATGCTTTCGGTTTATTTACCAATAATTTCACTGTTAATTGCTTCATTTCTTGAATACATACACGTAACACATAAATCCACGTTTTCCAAATTGAATAATTTCGGTATAATTCCTTATCCAAGAATCACACAAAGCCTACTGAACTAATTTGAAATTTTAAGCATTCTTTTCATCACTTTGCCGTTTTCACTGAATTTCAATGTAGTTTCCTTTAGAATCCACTAAATCTTGATATTATGTTTTAGGACCAATCATATTCTTCATTTCATAACGTAGAGCGGTATATTCAAAATTACTACGTTTCCATGGTAATCATCCATGAATTTCCGACAAGTCATATCCAAGTGAATGGTCTGCCTCTGACATAAAGAGCAGTTAAATTAACATATCACAAAATAAACTCTTTTATTGGAAATTTGATAATCATTTTAGATAGTTTGACTTCGTAAAGATCTGATCTGCACTGTCTGCCATGTTGCCTCTTGTACTGCTCAACTCAGAATGAAGAGAACTCAAGCTCACAAAAAATTCTCTGGTAACAACATTGGTATGGAATTTCATGAAAAATTCATGCAATGCATGCACGGCCAGAGTAGACATATTACAACAGTTACTATGCTGACATTGTCTAGTGTCAAAGATGGGTGAAGGCCTTACCTGTAGCTGTCGATTAGTTACACAATAGCTATAGTTAGCATTGTACATCAGAGTGCCATGTTTTAAGTAAGTGTTTCTCCTATACAGAACTCATTATAACATGCTTTAACATTTTGTTCCCGATTCTTTTTCTAGGAAGTGTTTTTTAACCTTCATTTGAATGTCGGATGCTGCTAATCATGAGGACGCGTACCTTTCCGGACTACATGACTCCGCTCTTTTCTATGTTTTATCTCATACTGGCACCTTTTTATTCGATTAAGGGTGTTTTTATTTTATCTTATTTTTATTTTATTTATCTGTAATGTTTTCTGTTTTCGAATAGTTACCTCGACAAATTGGATACTTTGCTGTCTGAATGCTGGTGTGTCATTTTCACCCATCACGGCCATTAACTTCCTGTGTCTACTAAGAGAAGCTATGGCGTCCACGTGTCTACATGGGCTACACTCCCAGGCCACATCTCTTGAAATACGAACAAAAATTAGATAGTGTAATATGCTATACAAAACATAAGAACAAAACTACGCTTATGCTTTAATATCTTTACAAACTAGACGTTGCCTACTGTTGCTGCTTATTTTGTCATAATGTCAAGAATCTGTACCTTGTTAGTTTTAGTGGGTCGCCGATGTAGGTATCTACTAATGGACGGAGGTCGAATACACCCGCTACCAGAACTGCACCTGGTATGTAAAAGTATGTAAGTAAATATCTCATGACATAAAAAACAATGTAGGTACGCAATAATAAGAAATGCTAAATGGAAAACTCATGCTAGTGAAAAAAATCCTTTTGAAACTGCAGCTGATATGAAAAAAATAAAACGCAAAAATAAAGACTTAGTAATAACCGCAAATATACAAAAATAAAAAATAAGATAATAAAAAAAATAAAGAAAAACGTTTTAAATCATATACCTTTAAGTAAGTCCTTTGATACACCTAATTCTTTTGTCCAATCAACACTCAGCATCATAGCAGCCAGGTGTCCTCCGGCACAGTGACCCCCAACATACACAGATCTGGCCACCAAGGTAACATAAAACGTGATATGATACTCATAATACAATAACTCACGCATTACATGTAATCCATGAAGGAGTCATGTCATCTAAAAGCGTATACATTGTACCGCAAATGTTATGATTTTGAGAGGAGTTACAGCATCAATCAAATGTATTCTATTGACATTTAACATATTTTTTTTTATTTGGGAACTGAAAACTTCAATAACTGAAGTCTATAAAGAGCAATAACTAAATATATAGTTTACCTTTTGAAGCAATTGTACTTAGTGTGAGCACAAAATAAAGAAAATGTTTTTGGAATGTTAATGGAACTTTCAGCATTGAAATCTCTCAATTACGTACGCTCACAACCAACACAAACAGTCAGTATCTGTTCAAAATTTAACTTACCGTGATCCACGATTATTCGCCCATTTCAAAATATAAGACATGGCCTTCTTCACCTCGCATACGATTTCTGGCATGTCCACTAAAATTGAATATGCCCAGTTAACAAAGTAGCAATTGAGAATTATTTCATTATCTGTATCAATACATTGTATATGTCATATTCTATCAACAATGTAGAAACTAATAAAGTTTTCAATGGTTGACGTATCTTTACGAATATCTATTTTTTCGCTCTTTTTGCTAGCACTTTTGTAAAAACACAACTGTGTTTTTTTAAAGTATATTTTCGACATTGAGAAACTGAATAGATTCTATGAAGAATCTTGTTCCTACCTTCCGGTGCCTTGTGGTATCCAATCACAATCACTATGATTCCAGCGCTCATCAGAGGGGGCGCCATGAAACTAGACACTTCTCTCCTGCAGAGGGAATAAAAAATATTACCTGTTAATACTTTTATCATTATTGTCATTATAATAATTTATGTATTTAACTCCGTCAAAAGAATACAAATGCAATTACGAATTAGGTTTTTATCTACACTGCAATACTTCAAAATATATTTACATTAAATGAAGGATGTTAAATTGTGCCATCAGCATAATATCTTCAATAATATACAGCTGGCCCAAAGGTACCTTTCACTATCTTGTATGTTAATTTATTATGATATACATGTACTTACATATTTCATACATAATATATCATTCTTGAATATAGATTGTTTCATTAAGAATAATTTAGATCATTTGTAGTTTTCTCGAATAATAACTAGATATATTTCCTTTTTGCACGGAAAAAATCTCATCAGCCTAGTATAAATGAATTTTGATTTTAAATCAAGTTTTCACATAATGACCAAGGGTAACTGATTGCTGGTGTGTAAATGTAATTGTACCTACCCCATCATAGCCCAGTCACCTCCGTGTAGATAACATAGGATGGGTGCATCTGTGTGGTCGATGAAGAATGCATATCATTATAGAGAAAACCGTGAATTCTCAAGCACATTAATTAAACGCGATTACTCAAATTTGTAAGAATTATGTGATATACACTTTATTTTGAAAGGGGATATTATCGAAGCTTTAAACTGTTTTATTTAAAAAACGAAGAGAGTAGAGTAGATGTACTCACAAACATAATTACTGATATAGGCAGATAACAAAAAACCTGATATCGATATTGTTTTATTTTTTAGTGTCTTGATATATTGATGTAATTTCATCAATAATGAATACTTTAAGCACAAGCATTGTATAAGTTAAATTTGTTACTGATATTTAGTTTGTTTAATAGTTAGCATTGTTGATATTAGTTTGTTTAATAGTTAGCATTGTTGATATTAGTTTGTTTAATAGTTAGCATTGTTGATATTAGTTTCTTTAATAGTTTAGCATTGTTGATATTAGTTTGTTTAATAGTTAGCATTGTTGATATTAGTTTGTTTAATAGTTAGCATTGTTGATATTAGTTTGTTTAATAGTTAGCATTGTTGATATTTAGTTTGTTTAATAGTTAACATTGTTGATATTAGTTTGTTTAATAGTTAGCATTGTTGATATTAGTTTGTTTAATAGTTAGCATTGTTGATATTAGTTTGTTTAATAGTTAGCATTGTATGTTAGAATTCCTGATCTTCTCCTTTTATTACCCTAACCTTACAGCGCCATTGGCCTGCCTACCTGCTGGTAATGTCTGTCCGCCGAATATGTCTAATTTCTCCAGAGGTTTGTCGCCATATGATATATTTAGAGCACACTCCAAGCTTTGTTTGGCTTGTTCACTTCCTGGTTAATCAGTATAACAGGCATTTTAAATGTAACAAGAATTGGCTTAACACCTTACTTTATCTTAAAGTTGACGATAACTTCACCAGGTTAGGTTTGTTGCACAGAAATTGTTTGCGACAAAATAAGAATATAATTTACAACATACGAATGTTGGCCAGAACCTCAATATTGTTCTCCATCGTAATTCGGCATTGCTTACCACAAATAATGCATGGTATCAAATAATACCATAGTATGGTTTTTTTTTCCCTATGGTACAGTATTTGAATGATGTGTTTATATAAATAACATCACCTTTTGTAAGTAAACTGATGTGGTGTTCCACGAATGCGGCCGGTGGACTGATCCTGGTGAACCATTTGGAAGGAGAGTATTGTAACTCGCGCTCCTGAGGGACAAAATATTTCCTTATAGAATGTAGTTTTCATAATCAATCTATTTATGATCTATGAGCTCTTTTTGAAGCTGTATGTACCCGTACAGCAGTAAAGGAGTCCCCATAAAACTATTGTAAAGAAAACAATTAGTACAGGATATTTAGAATAGTAAAAAAGAGGAATTGAAGCACAGAGAGCTTCTTTGTCGTCTATAAAAACAAATCATTAATGGCTAGTTCTGAGGTATCGCTGTTGAATTAATTTGATAAAATTCTAAATAGGACATGATTATACGAGACCCGTCTTTGTCATCCTCGACACTATATGGGTTACTATCACTCGTGATATCCACCCCTGCACTATTTCATAGCAAACTAAAGGCTCTGCACGTGTGCGATCATAGATAAATTGTTTGGTCTTTTAATGTAATCAAAAAAAATGGATGATGATACACTGTGTTTGATTATGTGACTTTTAAGTCGAACGTCCCTCTCTATATAGTCTTCAAAGGATGTCACTGCAGGCCTATGATTGATAAGTTGTTTTTCTTCTGAATTGTTATCAGTTTTGCTTTGAAAACATTGCATGGGTGGATATTACGACAGTGATAGTAACCCATAAGATATAGAGGATGATTTTTCAAGAAAGAATTATGTTTCAAAGTTATTTTTGTGTTTAAATAATAGGAGATAATGACAGATAACACAGTCTGAATATTTTTTATGCGCAGCTTCACTTAATTCACGTTAAATAATGCGGAAATCAAACCTTCCTCGTTTGTTGCATAAAGGTTTCGTCCCATTCGGATGTCATGTCTCTGTGTTACTAAACAGAAAATATAACAATAAAATCAAACAATATATCATCAGATAGAGGGCTCAACATTGTAGGACAATAGTTGATTACATCAATTATATCTAGAACATTTAACGAATTTTTGCATCCATCTACTTCTGCTTATATTTTACCAGTTATTTTACCAGGACAAATATCGCGATTTTTTGGAGAAAAAAGAACACACTTTAGACTTGATATCTATAATAAGTGATACAATTCACAGCAATATTCTTTGTCCTAACTAAATATCTTTGTGCCTCAGCTTTATAGAAAAGGATCTTTGTTTAATATCTTAGTTAAAGATCGTAATATACAACAAAAAAAACAACACCTCTGGTTCGTAATACAATAAATGCAAAGCTCGCCTCTGGAAGCCATTAAAGAAGTAAGAGATTATTTTGCAAGAAGAAGTTTACAAATTGGGCCTTTTGAAATTTCAAAATCCGGTGTTTTGCTCCTAAAATGAATGCCCATATCAATAACATATAATCATAAGAACCTATGTAAACCAAGGCGGAAACCAATGTCTATTCTAATGCAAAATCCAAACTGGCAAATAAGCCATCTTGAAATTCTCCAAACTGTAATTTTTCATCCTTTAAATATTTGTCCATACCAAAAGCAAGACTTACAAACCTATATTAATGTAGAAATTAATATCAGCTGTTATGGATAACAAGTTGTTCACACTTACACCAAAACCTTAACCAGGTAAATTTGAATAATTTAACAGCGTTGAACACATGATAATTAACATTTAACAAGCAAAATATTTTAAATTTTAAATCGAAGATGTACGTTTCAGTACACTATGATTAATGGTATAGTTAACACTTACCCGTCCGTTTGTATACTGCCACAGCGAATGAAATAAGACAATGTCTGACGTCAAACTTGACACCGGCATACAGAACATCAGGTTCACTTCAGATGAAGGATGGTGTCCTCTGTAGACAATGATATATTCTGTCCATTTGTTCATTCTGTCATAAACATGACCCACTTGGTCTCAAATACACACTTAGTATTGTCGCAGATGTCTCAGATATGACACCGTTCAGCCACTACTGGTATGTTGAGATAGCAGTTATATAGTCTGCTTCCTTACCTGCATTTTACCTGTGATTCCCAACATTACCAGGATTTCACGTTTAAAGAAATGTAGAACATTATCATTGAAATCTGTTTTTTAATATATTTAGAAATCATTTAGCATTTTTGGTTGTATGCGATAATTAAGGCTATACAAATAATAAAGGTATTATAAAATTTCAGTAGTGATGGTGAATGGTCCAAGCATTCATCAATAATATTTATACCCCAGGCCTCTAAAAGAACTTAATATTTTAAGATTACTTAAAAACACAGTGTAAGATAGAAAAAGCATTTAAAATAAATGTTTATATACGTCCTGTTTTGAAATATTGTGATGTCATTTGGGATAATTGTACAAAACAGGTGATAAAGACTTATTATAATCTGTACAGAAATAGAAGCAATAATTAATTATAACAGGCCTGAGAAGATTAGGTACAATCGCACAATAATACTTTATGCAGATGAAGGCAATTTATAACAGGAGAATTAATAATGATGTTGATTACTAGCAATTCAGACGGAGACTCCATAAATCAATATGATGTTTAAAATTGTAAACAATGAATCCCCTAGATGTCTTACTAATTTGATTGAACCATTATTTAATGATAATAATAAACACTACTTACACATTAACGAATAGTCGCTATTTAATCCCCCCTCTGTAGAACTGAATTATACTCCCAACAGCTTTATTCTCTTAATGCTAAGAAAATTTATCAAACAGATACAGAACTCATTTTTAATATCTCATAAGAACAATTTAAAAAAAGTATGAAAATAGAAAATGATATTCCAACTACAGAAATGTTTAATATTTTTACATATCATGGCGACCGTAAATAGAACATTATTCTGTGCCAACTACGAAACCAAGCAAGTAATTTAAACTCTGATCTTTTATTACGACAATTAAGAGAATCTCCAGCCTGTTCCTGTTATTATATTAATGAAAATTCAATATCAAGTTTTCTTGACTGTGGCACTTCTATGAACAGAGAGCAGTTCTTATACAGGGAATACAGAACTTAGGTTTACCGGATAATCATAAGCATGTTACACATTGAAACACTATTATATGGTTTGTAAATTTTGCAATAATGATATTAACAAAGATATTTTACAATGCGTGACTGAATTAATCCGCCATACTCAAAGATTTGATTTCTGATAAACTTGTATATTAATATACATGTATCATAGCCCTCTAAGCAGAAACCAAGTAACCAAGTACCTATATCTGATTACTTGACAGTCAAAATACTATTTAGCGATGCAATTTAACTAATCTTACATGTTGATATTTATTTCTAACTTACTCTAACTATCCGGGCTGGATGTATACGGATTATTGAACATTGAGAATCTATTAACTATAATAAAATTATCTAATTGAATGATTAAACAATATACATATTAGAACCATAAATGTTGGTTAACTCCAATTGTATGAAAAAATTTGCATTCAATCTCCTACCAATGGGTTTTTTTCATATACAACGAAAGATAAAATGCTTAGTTGTTGTCAGACTGTCATACAGATTCCAAGGGGATGGGTCAGTGTGCATAAGCACAGGGACTTTATGACCAAATATCTCATGATGTGTATGTATGTTAGGCTGTCAATAAATGAGTATATGGTTCTTATCCCTATTCGAAAACTAAAATCGTAAGGAATTTGAATTCCAAATAATTAAACTTGTATCAAAACATTTACTATTAAAAATAAAATTGGAGTTATCCTCCTTTACCTAGTAGATTACTTTTTACTGTACTGTTCAATTTATATGTTTTTATAAATATATATAAATATATATATATATAAAATATTAATGAATGCAGAATGAATTTATATTTGTACTTAAAAATATGAACTGAAGAGGACTTAAATAGGCGTAGCCTGATGTCCGATCCTTTTGATGTATATAATGTCAATAAAATATTGTTGAAATTGAAAATGAATATACAGGATAAATATAATTCTTGGGATCGATGTGTCCTTCCCCTATGACTTCTTAATTGGCTATACTTTACACCATATTCTTATTAAAAAATTTTATATGCCTTTAATTGCCTATTTAAAAGAGCGGAACAGGTTCCCAAATTCCCCTCGCATTAGCACTGTGTTCAACGTGAGGTTATCTCGTCTCAACTGTTACTACTGTAGATAAGATATGTACTGTTACTAAGTACGTATTATCTATTGAATATTGATAGTGCTATTATATCAATTATCCTAGTAATAAGGATACACAAGTCAATATTATAGATGTGAACGTTCATGACCGACACGTAGTATAAAGGTATAACAAGTTAACATATTTTAGAATTTCTGATTTTTTAAAGATTTTCAAAACATATATGATATTTAAACATAACTTTAACATTCAGACACACACATTCTCATAAATCGAACTTTTTTCAAAATTCAAATTATTCTCACGGACCATTCAATGTTATCTTTGATACAATATTTTATTATCTTTCTGATAACAAATATATAGATACATGTACTTAAAAAGGTTACATAGAGATACCAGTATACGGTGAGATATATGGTTGGACGTTGATGGAGAAGGATCTCTAGGGGACGGAGACACAATGAAGAACATTTTGAATCACTTGTTTATTCAAAGTAGCAATATGATAGATAATAAATAGATAAAAATAAATAAATGTGTAAACCTCAAATGGATATCTAACAAAATTGGCACCGGATGAGTCGCCTCTTTCGTTGTGAATATATCATTAATATCACAAACAATACGGACACTGAAGTCATGTAGGATACAGGTACATGACCTGAAATGAGAAAAAAGATAGAAAAATGTCATTGATGCAAATAGTCCACTGAACGCTAGAACAAATAACAAATTCTAGTAATATAATATGTTTTTAACATTGTTCACTGTAAATACGTTTTTGCTTCAGTTACTATACTATAATTCTACGCCGAATGAATTTATACCGATGTGAAATTCTCATTGAATTTCGAGGCATAACTGTAAATAATTTGTCATATTTATCATTCAAAGATTCGCCTTCTGCTGGTCTCAAAGATTTGTATGCAACGTAATTTTCAATGGGATTGCACTTAGTATTAAGTATTAGTGTTTAATATCGTGTTTTACCTAAATTCAATTTAGTTTTGATGCTTGTAGTCACATTTCTTGTTTTTAGTGGGAAAGATGTCCTTTGGTCCTTTTCCGAAAGTATAAAATGTGAAACATACATATGAAGCGTTTACTATTCAGTAACGTTAAATAAGTGTTTACCTCGGTGATCGGTGGTCCAAGGTATGCTAGTACGGCGTCAGTTCATTGGATAAACGTGGTACTGAGCTGTGATATGCTGGGGACAAAGCCACAGTGGTATCTTGTTCGTCGTGAATTGTGGTCTAATAGAGCTTCTTCCTGAGACAGAATTTCGGGACCATTAGCGAATCCTGATCAAGGCCCTCCTATAGATCAAAGACAAAGGAATTTTCTATATAACCCTAGCGCTAAAGGGACTGTAATGTATTTCTTCCTATAGCACAACAAGTTTGCATTTTGTTGTACTTTATTGGACTCTCTTGTCTCAGATTTTGCTCGTATCTTACAATACCTCTTGCGATTCTATCGTTGATGGTTAAGATATTTTATGATTATTAGCTTCACGTCTTGTAAATATTAATCGGCATTGTACCATGATCATGACGACATCTGTGCTCTTCCAGCCGTCGGGCGGGCGTTAAACAAATCGAGCGTGTCTCTCCCTCCTACTCCAAAGACGCTCTGGGCTGCAGCAGACCCACGAGGCCTATTTAAGAAGTAAAACAATCAACTCTATATCTCTGAAATGTCTAGATGATTGCAATGATTCTATTCTTCATACTGTAAAATATACATGTGGTATACTTCTAAATCAAATCATCCAGTAGCCGACAAACTACTAACTTGTTTAGTATAAATGGTGTGTAAAGATAGTATGATGCGCTATTGAATTATTCACTGTAAACCTTAGAGATCCATTCATTCAATATCATTTTGAGTACAATGTTTATCACCAACCCATAACCAAGAGACGCCCTAACTGTAAAACGATTCTCCTGTTGTTCATTGTTTCTTGCACGAACGACACCAAAGAGGACATGCAGAACGCACTGCTATCAACGCTCTGTACGTCCCACCTTTACAATGCTAAATCAAAAGCGCTTACTTTATCAAAAATGGTATAAATGTGAAGGCAAATTTATGGGTATGATAGAATTGTGCCGTGCGATAGACAATGTTATCGTACCAAAGCCACTTTCATCAGCATCTCACTTGACATGTACTCTCCCCACATACATATTTCTCCTCCAAGTATGGCTTTGTCATGGGCTATAACGACCATTATCTATACAAAAAGAATTTAAAAAAAAAATTATAGCAAGTTGGTTGGAAATGGAAACTTATCTCAAAGGTAACACAAATACTTATCAACTATTGATTAACGTGCTTAAAATTACCAAGATGTGCATCAAGACGTGTATCCCATTCACAGAACGTATGTCGTAATCGGATGAACAAATCCATTCAAGTAAAAAAAAAAAAACTGAGGTTGTTAAATTTCGGAACTACATGTATATCACGTGTACAGAATAGGAAAGCAGTAAAACCGATAAACGTTTCAAATTAGGGAAGGTCAGACTTGCGTGTGAGTTACAAAATATAGATCTCATTGCAAGCCGAGATTGGACATTGTCAATTTGATTCTGATTTACAGTTTGGTTTGTTGTACTGTACTACGGTAATGATACACACTCGTAGGAAACTGGTTTGTTTTATACGTAAGGATCCACACACTGGTAGAATTTGTTTGTTTTTATACCGTAGGTTCCACAACTGGTAGAAACTTTTGCAGTGGGACGCCAGATCATTGCTGTCTAGTACCAACAGTACGAGTAAAGTCACGTACCGTCCTACAGAACGCGGCGCAGGTACGTGTCGTCGGCCATACCTGGATGAATGTATCCTTGGGGATCTAGTCTAACATATAAATTAATTAACCTAAAATGAAGAAATAACTATTTATTACTCGTGGTAGGTTGTTGAATCCCTCAGACAACTAATAAAGCGACTACTAGAAGTGTGTTGTTATTAATGTATTGGGTATCCATGATTGTACAGATATTTTTTTTAGTTGTTGCCCATAAAGATAATATAAAACTAATTAACTGAAGAGATATACTCTACCTCGATATCTGCTATGAAGTGCCCGGCTCCTTCCCAATATGATGATCGCGCTTTGTGGTTGAGGCTCGAATACGTTGTAAGTTTTTCGAATTCATTTGCATTCTTTTCAAATCGGACCAACAATAATAAAGACGTATTAAGGAGTACCAAATCGCATAGCATGTCAAAACTTTCTCAACATTAAAAATAGCAAAATACTTACAAACAATTCTCTGCGTATCTATTATGTCGAAAATTTTAATGAAACTCTAGAAGGAGACAAATTAGAGTAAACGCGATATCTATTTCGTTTTTGAACATATCTGAACATTACCATATATACCCAAAGAGTAATTGCCTATATAAGGTCGCAGAATCTAATGAACTAAAATAACGGATTCTTTAAATACAGCGTTGAAAGATACCTTTTTGACTGAAATTATCGCCAGCACAGTATTTCGGTAACATTCGCTCTTGTTCATCTTCTGCCATCTTACGGCATAGTTCTTATCATATATTCTTTAACGAAATGCAGTATTGTAACCTCTGGCGTGTATTGTTATAACAACATTGTAGCCGTCGATACAAAGGGGTCGTGAATTGAAAGGTTGACAATGGTGCGAGATTATCGCATGTTTTGGTCCCGAACTTTCCACAATTGAACACGAATTCGTGGAATTATTTCCTAAAAAAACGCTTATGCTATAGCGATTTCTATTGATTACAGTATATACCTTAATATCGATATCTATCAATGCATTTTCTTCATCTATTTGTTCCGTTGTTATCTTGTTAAGTCCTTCTTCCTAGTTAAGTCTTTCGTTATAGCATCTAGAACCCTGAGGATCTTGGACGCCCTAATATATTAATAAATGTGAAAAAATATTGAAATGTCAATCCAAATTATTACAAAATAATAGTTGGTATGGCGTCTATCGGTCCATTTATAACCGGTCACAAAATGAGCGGGAGTAGATTGTTGGTAGAAAACAATTGTACTCGTTAGAACTGGAATAGAAAAAACTTTACGCGTAGTAAATATGCAAATAGATGTGTGTGGGCCTGAAAAATCAAATGAATTCTTAATGTAACAAATTAAAAACAGAAATATTACTGAGATTTAAGGGTTTGCTATATAAATGGTTGACAGATGATAAATATTTATGGCTGAATAGGTTAGCAGTAAGGCAACATTGATTGTTGTAAAGTCAATACACAAGGTGACAGTTGGTGACCTACCCACAGTCCTCTTTCACCTCTATCGTTCTAGATGATGGTATGGGTCTTTTTAAACAACGATTAACACCCCCCTGAATACCGTAACCAGGACTCTTACTAGAGACTCATTGATGATTCCATAGGGCAGGTATCCTGTACAGGCATCAAATTTACCAATTCAGCTCTGAGTCAGTAGTGTCGGGGTTAGGACAATCCCCACGAATACGTAGGGCATAATGACAGATAAATGACCCGGGGTTTGATATCCAAAACCCAATTGTTTTGAGGTCTCTCACGAAAAATTATTTGGATGACAGTACTTGGCTTACATTACTTAATTGATTGCAGTACTCTAACCGGAGGTTCGATATCCCAAAACTACGTGGGTAAAGTACTATTTAGCGTCGAATAGTCCCATCTTCTGGTGATTATGACGTAACAAAAATTACGTCATAATCATAATCCGGAAGGCTAAATAGCACTTTACCCACGTAGTTTTGGGATCTCGAAACTCCCGCATTGGATTCGCAGTACTCTATTTGGATTACAGCACTCTAATTGTTTTACAGTACTATAATTGGATTACAGTACTCTAAATGGATTATCAGTACTCTAAATGGAATTGGAGCCAGCTACTCTAATTGGATTACAGTACTCTAATTGGATTACAGTATTATATTTGGATTACAGTATTCTGTTATTGGATTACAGTTTTAATTGGATTACAGTGTCTCTAATTGGAATTACAGTATTCTTTAATTGGATTACAGTATTAATTGGATCACAGTACTCTAATTGGATTACAGTATTCTAATTGGATTACAGTAGATATAATTGGATTACAGTACTCTAATTGGATTTATTGGATTTACAGTACTATAATTGGATTACAGTACTCTAATTGGATCAGTACTTACAGTATTCTATTTAAATTACAGTACTCTAATTGGATTACAGTACTCTAATTGGATTACAATTGGATTACAGTACTCTAATTGGATTTACAGTACTTCTTACACAGTTGTAATTGGATTACAGTACTCTAATTGGATTACATTACTCTAATTGGATTACAGTATTCTAAATTTGATCACAGTACTGTAATTGGATTAGTTTTCTTACCAGTTGTATGGAGTAACATTAATCACTTCACCCATTTGAATTAAACTTCAGATACAACCTGGTTTTCATCTACTCACTCTGCTTTTGGTAACTCATTCATTCGTGCATATTTATAAAAAAAAGGTATGCTAGAATGACATTTTAACTCTTTTAGTTGTTTACTGTATGCATTCTGTAAATCAATATTTTATGTACATCCAACGATATTCAATGTTAATGTATACGAATGCAGGAGTGTTTAGTGGTACTTACCCGGTGTATCAAACTCCGGTATCACTCGGATCCCTCGAAGTCGTGCGAATTCGATGATATCAGCAACGTCAGTACGAGTGTACACCATGCTCCAATGATAGGCACCCTGAAATAATTATCACCATAGATAAAAAATGAAAACATTTTGTCACATATCCGGGATCTGTGTAAAGAAAATCATATATAACCGTCACCTTTTTGCTGAGATCAGGAAAGGCGTCACTTTGGTAGGGAAATGACTGATCATCTACGATATGCCAGTGTAACACATTCAGCTTGTTCTGGGCCATACCTTCCTGGTAAGTAATGAAAAAGGTCATTTTAACATCTTTTATACCAAGTACAGTGTATTCAAATTTCAAAATCTTGGTTGATATAGGTGTAATTTCCACGCAAAATATTATGTGGTTAGAGACTTTCCCCCAAAACGATTTGCAGTTGTAAATTGATAAAGTGAATAAAACTTATCCTGAACACTTCTTAAAAAGCTGTTTGTAATGTTTTTCATGTCAGACAACTTGGTATGATCAAAATATACGAAAGAACACCCACAGACAAAAATCGATATGGTAAAGGATTCTACATAAAACACCAGCAGGCCCCAAGATCATGAAACATTCTTAAGTCTACAACAGCCTTAACTTTACACGTAGCCAATCACAGATGATGTTTTGATTGGCTAAGCAAAGTATAAGACTGTTTCATGATCCTGGGGCTAGATATAGCCATGACTAGCCCTTGTACAGTTGGCAAACAATGTTCGTTTTGGGTACAATTTACAGATATTCCGTATTTCGTTAGATGACGGTACCTACTATTACGTCCAGTATGACTGGTTTTGTGATGTAATGTCTTGCTGTATCTAACAGAAACCCTCTATACTGGAACCGTGGGGAGTCTCTTATAGAGGCTTGACGAACGTAAAACTGAGGGAAAACAATTATCATACATTTCATTATAGTTATTTCACAAGAAGAATGCTGCTTGATAATGTCATTTTCAGTTCAGTATTCGTAACAAAACATAATGATATGGTATATCAAAGAATTTAAAATGTTGAATGTTACTTTAATTTCATTTTCTTCCTTCGCAACTAAATTATAATATACAGGATTAAATGTTAGAAAAGAAATTTGTAAAATGATACAGAAATAAGTACATGTCCAGTATTGTTGACAACAAGTTGACTCAGAGTCTCAAGACCTCTGATGACTCCCCAAGCCTCTTTAGCTCCCAATGATATACCAGTGGGATCCACGGTCAGTCGGTCTACAACACAAAGACATACATCCAGTATATACAGAACAACAGTATATGTGACCAATATGTTATTTAGGCTAATTCTGATCTACCAGAGATACTTCCCTTCATTTCACACTGTCAGTACTGATGGAGTGAAACGAACGTAAGGAACTGTGACAAATAAAAAAGAAGGGATCTTAAAGATTTCTGAAGGCAATCAGCAAAAATCTGTATCACAATATTTAACGAAATATGTCATCTGCACTTATTTGATTTTGTATCCATTTAGGGTTTATATTTATTCCGAATTCTTAACGTTAAATCATCTTCTTAGCACATTAATTCACACATATCAAATACAAAGATATGACAAATATGAATTGCATGATTAAGTTTTGACTCTAACACTGATAAATACTTACATGATTCATCTGATGATGCATTAGGGTAGCTGGTACACTTTTCTTTAATCTTTATCTGTACGTAGGGAACTGAAGTCGTGTCAATAAAGTACAGAAGCTTTTCACGAGTCATTTCATCTTTTATTTTCGACTTAACAACGTTGGAAAAATTCTCCTCTGTAACCTCCGTCGAATGTTCAAATATTGTTTTGTTATAACGACGAATAGCGTCATCTATGACGTCACACGAGTGAGACTTGACAATATAGGTGAAGTTGTGCGGATGTATTCTGTACAGATGATTGGTTGAATGGTAGACACGTGGTATTGGCCAAGGCTCGGCTACGGAGGATCGAAGGGAACGGCGAATAGTGACTGGATGTCGAAAACCATCAAAGGCAACTTCATAGCTATCAGGTCCTCTTTGCCAGTTGATGATGTCCTCTAATTTGATTGGACTTGGTGTAACTACATGTACATGAAATTGATAAAAACAGAAGAAATAAAATTTTAATTACAATTTACAAAAGCCGAAGGCTCGACAGTTTTGTCTTTTTTAAGTTTCGCCAAAATACAGCTTATATTTTAAGACACTGGCCATGTATTCTCTATGTAATTAACCGATATATTTACTTGATATAAACAAAAGTAATGTTTTGATAGTTAACATACAAGGGATTAAAATCCATGGAAATAAGAATTTATTAATCATATAGAAAGCATGATATACATCTTATTTATTTCCTTTTGATATGCAATGATTGATTTTTTTCTTTTGAAAATAATTTGTAAAGCTCGTTCTTTCATATAAAACACAAACCATTAACGTCTGACGTCCCTTCTACCTTATCGTTGTCTGTGTAGTGTTCGTCCTCATCGTTATCATCTAACGGCAGACATTGTACAGTGTATATAATGACCGTCAGAAGTAGGAGGGGCACATCTAATTGCATTACCTGAGGAAATGTGATAAATAATTACCATAAATTTATTTCGATTCTTTAAGTGTGCGCTCTCCAGAATGATTTTCTTGAGGTTTTTATTTCCTGGGAGAAATTTTCACAAAAATGGAATTCACAATTTAGTATTTTACGGTAAAACCAAACGATCAGTCAATTCATACATTTGCTTGTATTTTATCATTATCACCATAATGTGCAAATATTGAAAATGACATACTCCAAAATTGTTATGTTGTGTTTTCTTGGTAAAGTATTGCATAGGAAGGGAAGATAACTATGTGTTCTTTGTATTAAAATGTGTATATTTTGTAAGTTACAGAGAAGAATAGAAAATCGTAAAACCAAAAAAAACATTTAAACGTTTTGATTACGAACATTTCATCTGTGTGTTGGTATTTACGATTTAGTACAACAAGAGTGCATTATAGAATAATAGTAATCTTTGCTTACCTGTCTGCCTTCACTATGAATCCTACCTTCAGTGACATACAGTTCAGTAGATGACTGGCAACATGTGTTCTTGTAATTGTCATTGTATCGCATTGAGTTCGCGTTGGTTTAACGTGTATGATCAGACAAAATCCGATATCTGATCAGACTGATAATATATGTAATGAATTTTCAATTTAACTTCATATACCTTAAATTATTTAAGTTTTTTATTTTAATATTATTTTCTTAACGAATTTTTATTGTTAGTAATTTAAAATATATAAATCTTAACATTCTATAAATCGAACTACAGTATAAGTGTGGTATCCGCATACATGTATATGTTTCCTTGTTAAACGTTTTGGAATATTCCGTTACGTACCATTTATGTTAGACAATAGACTTTGTCCTACAATAGGAGATTAATTAGGTATATCGAGACTGCCATGTGATATAGTCACCAGACCGATGAAAAGTAACTACACTATTTATCATTGTCTACTTGACTTGACTTTAAAGTCCCATTAATGCTTTCACCAAACTTTGCTAAAATATACATTAACATCCCTTATGAAAGGTTCTTCATTTGGTTTTTTTCCAATGAAGATAATTACGCCATAATCAATTAGGGGCTTTAAATATATTTTAAAACATATTTTATTGTCATGAAAGTACAAAATGGATTAGACACAAGTAATTTCAACTTAAGAAGCCTTCTCCAATCAACATGAAAATATTTTGCAGGTGATGTCACATACATACAATAGGTATAAATAATAATTGAATTTATCAGAGTATATAATAACAAGATATGTTATATATTATAAAATTATATGTCAAAAAAATTCAAAATCTTCTGCTGGACTTTATAAATGATTGCACAAGTTCAAATACATGACAATTTACTTCCAAAGCCAAGTTTTCATTTCCGTAAAGTAATAAATTTAGATTTAGATCTTTGTCTAATCAGTACATGGGAAATTCCTGCTACTCTGACATGCGATATGCTGCTGATCTGGTTATGTGTTGCCACTATAACACGTTCATATCTGGCTGTGTGTGGCCACTATAACACACTCATATCTGGTTGTGTGTGGCCAACTAACATACTCATATCTGTGTGTTTGGCCACTATATCGATAATCTGGTGCTTGGCCACTATTAACACACTCATATCTGGTTGTGTTTGGCCACTATAACACATTCATATCTGGTTATGTGTGGCCACTATAACACACTCATATCTGGTTGTGTTTGGCCACTATAACACACTCATATCTGGTTGTGTGTGGCCACTATAACACACACTCATATCTGGGTCCCCGCACTTATTGTGTATGGCCACTATAACACACTCAGATCTGGTTGTGTGTGGCCTACTGTCATATCTGTTGTGTGTGGCCACTATAACACACCTACATTTCTGGTTGTGTTTGGCCACTCATCATATCTGGTTATGTTTGGCCACTGCCACTAACATAACACACATATCTGGGATGTGTTTGGCCACTATAACACACTCATATCTGGTTTGTGTGTGGCCACTATAACACACTCATATCTGGTTGTGTGTGGCCACTATAACACACTCATATCTGGTTGTGTTTGGCCACTATAACACACTCCATATCTGGTTATGTTGTGGGCCACTATAACACACTCATATCTGTTTGTGTGGCCACTATAAACACATTCATATCTGGTTATGTGAGTGGGCCATATAACACACTCATTATCTTGTTTGTGTGTGGCCACTATACCACACTCATCTCTGGTTCATGTGGCCCACTATAACACACTCATATCTGGTTGTTGTGTGGCCACTATAAACACACTCATATCTGGTTGTTGTAATGGCCACTATATACACACTCATATCTGGTTGAATGTTGTGGCCACCAATAACAACACTCATATTCTGGTTGTGTGTGGCCACTATAACACACACTCATATCTGGTTGTGTTTGGCCACTATAACACACTCATATCTGGTTAT